>NW_015117673.1:0-896 GCF_001443285.1 Poecilia latipinna
ACTCATTCAATGAGTTTCCTTTATTTTCATGACTATTGACATTGTAGATTCACACTGAAGGCATCAAAACTATGAATTAACACATGTGGAAATATGTACTAAACAAAAAAGTGTAAAACAACTGAAAATACACCTTATATTCTAGTTTCTTCAAAGTAGCCACCTTTTGCTGTGATTACTGCTTTGCACACACTCTGCATTCTCTTGATGAGTTTCAAGAGGTCGTCACCTGAAATGGTTTTCACTTCACAGGTGTGCCCTGTCAGGTTAATACATGGGATTTCTTACCTTGTAAATGGGGTTGGGACCACCAGTTGTGTTGTGCAGAAGTCATGTGGACACACAGCTGATAGTCCTACTGAATATAGTGTTAGAATTTGTATTACGGCAAGACAAAAGCAGCTAAGTAAAGAAAAACGAGTGATCATCATTACTTTAAGAAATGAAGGTCATTCAATCCAAAAAATTGGGAAAACTTTGAAATTGCCCCCAAGTTCAGTCGCAAAAACCATCAAGCGTTACAAAGAAACTGGCTCACATGAGGCCCGCCCCAGGAAAGGAAGACCAGGAGTCGCCTCTGCTGGGGAGGATAAGTCTATCCGAGTCACAAGCCTCAGAAATCGCAGGTTAACAGCAGCTCAGATTACAGACCAGGTCAATGCCACACAGAGTTCTAGCAGCAGACACAACAACTGTTAAGAGGAGACTGTGTGAATCAGGCCTTCGTGGTAGAATAGCTGCTAGGAAACCACTGCTAAGGACAGGCAACAAGCAGAAGAGACTTGTTTGGGCTAAAGAACACAAGGAATGGACATTAGACCAGTGGAAATCTGTGCTTTGGTCTGATGAGTCCAAATTTGAGATCTTTGGTTCCAACCACTGTGTCTTTGTGCGAC
>NW_015117673.1:6050-7506 GCF_001443285.1 Poecilia latipinna
TTCCGTTGTTCTATCACACCCATTTCATACCGGACCACTTACAGCTCCGGTGTTAAAATGAACGCTCTCTATCGTGGTATCACCAAGGAGGGTTTCTTTATTTAAATGGGTTCATTTTTCAGAGGGATACAAAGTGAGGGTATCATGATTTTAGTAATTACATGTTTATAAGAGTGATTTTCTGTTGTCCTTCCATGGAAGCGGGCAGCACCCAGACAGAAATAACACTTTTTAATATAAATTGCTTTTTTGACATGATCACATAACTGACAAAATATATATACAAAAATCCTCAAAACATAAAATATTTGAAAATCAGACACCAGACAAAGTAAATCACAGCACCGTCATCAGCCGGTGAGACGCTGAACTGATGCGGTGAAGCTACTAGTAGCAGGAGAAGCTAACAGAAACACTGAATAGAAGGAGAGCTGCCATCGATACAGTTGCAGCCAAGCATGGTTTAATGTTACACAATACAGTTTTAACAAGTTGCTTAAAGTCTAAACTTTCATTGTTGTGCATTTAAGGTGTAAAGGGTACCTTCGACCAAACTCCCCCTCAAAGGAATCCCAGCGCCTCACTTTTGTAAAAATTTCCGCCAGCGCCCCCTGCTGTCCTCTGAACGCCCCCCGGGGGGTGGTACCGCCCCGTTGAGAAACGCTGTCCTAGAGAGACTCCTGTTGACCCACCAGAGTAAGCAAACAAGCACAGGATCCGCGGAAGTTTGCTTATCGCCGTCTTATTAGACTTGAATATACCATCATACACCGGTTTCAACAAACCCACTGTTATCTGGACAAAGCATAGGGTTAGGGTGATCATGTCCTTTGTTTTCTCCAGTGTTCTTAATACAATTTAGCCAGAATTGCTCTGTGAGAAACTCCATCAGACACAGGTGGAGGCCTCAACAATCACCTGAATTTAAGACTACTTCACAATCAGTGAGACTGAAGGACTGTGTGTCTGACCAGGTGCAACACAGGGCACCTTTTCATTCTGTACACTTCAGATTTCCAGCACAAGTCTGACTTCTGTCATCTACAGAAATACTCAGATGACTGCAGTTGTCAGGTATATCAGAGATGGACAAGAGGCTGAGTACAGAAAGCTGGTGGACCGCTTTGTGTCATGGTGTGGGAACAATCATCTCATCTAATGTGAACAAAGGAGATGACTGCAGATTTCAGGAAAAACAGGGTTAGATCAAACCCTATTTCCATCATGGGAGAAGAAGTGGAGAAATAGAAATACCTCGGTGTTCACCTAGACAACTGACTGGACTGGAGACGCAACAGTGAAGCATCTATCAGAAGGGACAGAGCAGACTGTACTTCTTGAGGAAGCTAAAATCCTTCAAGGCTTAGCAAGGTGCTGGAGATCTTCTATAAGTCTGTTGTTGAGAGCGTCATCTGATCTGTTCTGCCATCAGATGACGCTGGGGCATATATATATA
>NW_015117673.1:12376-21226 GCF_001443285.1 Poecilia latipinna
ATCTATCTATCTATCTATCTATCTATCTATCTATCTATCTATCTATCTATCTATCTATCTATCTATAAATGTGACATATATTTGTATTTATTATTATTATTAGTAGTAGTAGTACTATTACTATTACTATTAGTTTGATGCAAAAACGTGAAGAAAGTTTGACAATTTTGCTGAAACATGTTATTTGAGCTTTCACGGTGTCCGTAGTTCCCCAGACAATCCGTACAAGGATGTGCTTTCTCAGTGCTCATAACGAGCACGTAGCTGGGTATTTTGCCGTGTGGGAGGTGTGGAGCGGCAAGAAGACGCAGGGGTAACCGTATCTGATGGGGAAACGTGGATTGACAAAACGCTGGCTCGCAAGAGACAGAGTATGGTCTTGTCCTTGATGACCTACTAGGTCATGAATGCCAGACAGAGCTTTATCTCGTAAACAATGGGGTAGTACAAACTGGAACCTTTTCTGCTTGGTTACAAGATCCTTCGTCACTCTATACATCACACCATCACGGATCCCACTGTTTCAGCAGTCTGTTGGGTATCAAGTCCCCGCCAAGTCTTTTTCGCCTAGATGGTCGTTTCTGGCAGCAACAATGGGTGTGTTCACACTGCAGCCTGAAGTGACTCAATTCCGATTTTTTGGCAATTCCGATTTTTTTGCCGGGGCCGTTCACACTGCCAGTAAATGCGACCTGTATGCGTTCTGCAGTGTAAACGGGCAAACGACCTGAAAGTGTCCCGCATGCGCAGCAGAGGGCGCAATAGCGTCAGCGTTCTCAGTGTTCTGCCAACCGCCATAAAAAGAAGAAGAAGTGCTCAGTGTTTGCGGAAGTAAACATGGAGGCTAACGGTGGAGCTTAGCTTACATATTTAAAGTTGTTGTCCGGCCGGAGCAGCATATTAACAACTTAATCCAAATAATCCGTCATGGTTGTTGTTTTTCTTCCCACTTTTGCGCGTATCAGGACACAGAATTTGTTGAGTATCAGTGACATTAATGCAACCTGAACGTTAGGTTGCATTTGAATTGGATACGTATCAGATATGGGTCACATTCGAAAAGAAACCGACCTGTGCTGTTCACACTGCCATGAAAAGATCAGGTACAGGTTCCATTACGTCAAAAAAAATCGGAATTGGGTTACTTCAGGCTGCAGTGTGAACGCACCCAAAGGGCAACACCTTAATGATTGGGTCCTGCAGTTGGCTATCCTGCAGTTCCTGGACGGAAAACACAGGTAGTGTTTCCTGTCCACCTTGAAGCTGGTGAGTATGTTGCTACAGAGCTCTGGATTCTGCGCCCTCAATCCAGTCACAGTGGGCTCTCTTAAAGTGACAGTACAGGTAGTAGTGTTTACCAAAATAAAATGATACAATTCTTAAAAATAATTTTTAAAAAAAGGATTCTTCAGTGTTAATCAGGATTTGGTAAAATTTCAAACATTATAAAAATAAATAAAAGCACATTTTCTAAACTTGTTACACATGGTAATGCTATTCAGAAAGAAAAAACTTAAAAATATCCAAAATATGCTATAAAAATGTATTTATTTCTAAGTAGGAAATGTCTGAAATAATGTGCCAGTGTTATTAGATTCTTCAAATTTTGACTAAATAAATGTTTACGGAAGAGGATTGGGGCAATAGAAAAAGCCATATTCCAACTTTTTTCTTAGAATTCTGACTTTAATCTAAAATAATAATCTTGCACATCAGTTGGTGCTAGATGTTATGGGGCCTTAATCCCCCTAACAATTATGAGGTGGTTTACCACTTCATCATTTTTCACACTTTTATCAGTGAAGTATGACTCTCCAATAAGAAATGAAAACCTTTGTCCCCTTCATGAGACTATTTGCCTGTAAATCATTGGTCTCAACTGACTAAACATAATGATTGGGTTGATTTTTTTCTATTATTCCTTTTCTCTGGAAGCAACAAACATTAAAAGAATTATTTCATATTCATAAACCTGTATGTAGCCAGAGTTGGTGGTTTACTTCTGGATGATTTGTTTACAATACTTACTATATTCTTACCAAACTTATTTTTTCTTATCAGATTGTAAACTCATATCTTACAAAATAAACCAGGACAAAAATTTTTTTATAAAAAATTATTTATTACAATAACATACAAGCAGATATTCAGCCTATTTTTTTTGGGAATCATGAAGAAACATTCCTATAATTTAAGTATGTAAAAGATGAGGAGACAGTGAAGAAGACGATGTCAGGAGGAGGAAGAGGATCACTGGAAGGTAATGATCACCTCATATGCACCTCACACTCTTTTGCTGTTTCTTAGCAAGTCCTCTTCTGTCTGGTTTTCTTACTGTAAACTTGACAGTGATGGGAAAATTAACTATATAAGTTAGCAATGAGATGCTTTAAAATCTCCTTTCAGATTTTGTTTCTTTCTGCTTATTTTACACAACCACATATAAAGAATATCTTGTCTTAAACTACATATCTTATATCAACTTAGGAAAATAACCTCCTGAGGTTCATTTTTCAGAGAGCACACAAACACCACACACCTGTAATTTAAAAACCTCAGGCTTCAGTTAGTTTATGTGCTCCAGCTAATAACCATAATCTGCTTTCGCCCAGTGTCAGCAGTCATGTGAAGGTTCAGTTTGTCAGCAATTCAAGTAGGCAGAGACTAAACATGAGCTTCCTTTTGAAACTGATAGTGTCAAAAAGTATTTTAAGTGTACAATACAATAAAACCTGTCGATCTTCAAGAGTTCAGCTTTGCTTCAAAGTCAGATTATGCTTAGAGGTTGACACCAGTCAACAGTTTAGCTGCAGAATATAATTCTTCAAGCTTATAATTCAGTCATAGCATTTTATGAAAGTGTTAGTGTAACCCGGGTGTAAATTTTAACTTCCATTCCCTCATTCTCAGGTTTATCCACTCTCTATCCCCTTTATATATCAAATCTCGCGATAGTTCTAATATATCAGTGATTCTCTCGAGACTACTAAACAGCCAATCGCTGTTCAGTATCAGGGTCACTCCGCAGCCTATCTGTGAGGTATATTAGCTGGAGCAGCGAAGTATGAAAGATTAGGACGTGTTACAAGGAGCAGAGTTGCACTGTATTGATAGTGACACAGTGTAGCATTATCTAAAATTACACCAGTCAAACACAATATAACAAACAACAACTCAAGTAAAGTGTGTTTACTCTGAAGGTTCCCGTACAGAACGGACGAAAAAGCCTCATCAGTCCAGCAGGTTTTAAAATGTTAACCGCCATGGGTGAAAAATATAACAAATTGTATACATTTTCGAAGTAATTATGAGTTTTGAAATACCACAAACAGCAATTTTTTAGTTAATAGGAAAATTACAAAATATTTAGGCCACCATGTTCAACTAATCCTGGATCCCTTAAAACAACGGGAAAGGACCAGATGACCTCATCTGGAACTGGTACTAGTGCCTACTTTCTGGTTTAGAGGATGACGTTATCATGATATGTTTTTTACAAAACATAACCCAACATCTACCGGTTCTTGTTATAACAAAAATAAAAACAAACATGACAGCTGGCATTATAGCTTTTCTTTCATAAACAAGAGGACAACACATTTCCACGCTCCATTTTGCATAAAGTCAGCTCATGCAAACTGAGGAATAACTAAACATCATCTGAATTCAGTTGGAGTCTCCAATTGGCACTTCATCAGCTGTTTATTCTCTTTCTCCAAGCTCCCCGTGAGTTTCTTCTGCTGCTGCTGATTACAGACCAAAGCAGCTAAACATTTTTGCCCTCCATATACAAACAGTTAGCTAGGTTTAAACATTTACAACTGATGATTCACATGAATTGCTCTTCACAGGTTACAGTCAAAGCCTGTGATTAAATCTCTTGGAGGCACATGAGTGTGTCCCCTGAAAATGAAAGTAGACAGAGGAATGATGGACCTAGCATCTGTTGGATCTAATTTTTTATGACTGTGGGTTTGAATTTTGTCCCAGCAAAAACATTGAAGTGGGACTGACGGTTAATGGCAGAAACACAATATGAGAAACTGCCTTGCTACTTTTCTCCATAGGAGGCTGAGCAGAGGAAAGCAAGTTGAAGATATTAAGTTTGAACACATATACGTTTTGACTGTCCCATTATTAATTCACAACGTTTGTCATGGTGTGGGTTAGAGCTGGGCCATATCATATCATTCACAATAATACCAGTAAAAAAAAAATCCTTGCCTGGGAAAACAAACTTCATTAGATGCTAATTTCAAGGTGTAAATAAGTCACCCCATGCAGCGATATTGAAGTTGAAAAGGTGAAAGCAAACATGGCTGAACTGCCATAAAAGCAAAGAAGAAGGTGGTCAGCTATTACCAGTTACAGTCTAGACTGGACTGAATTTCACAAAACTATCTGCGATATATTTACTGTAGCTTCTGTAGTGTTTTGGCCACTGCAGCTCCTGTAGCTGCTGTTATTGGTTACACAGAGCTCAGCTTTGCGTCTGCTTGTCTCTCCTCTCCACACAGAAAGAATGAACCGATTAGACAAGCCGAAAAAACTTTCTAAAACACAGATGGCTTCCCAAAAAATAAATAACTCAAAGCTTAAAGTTCAGGGCCACCGAGATATGTGAAACAGGAGAAATATTTCCTGAACGTTTTGTCACCTGGTTGACTGGAGGCAAATGGATACAAGACTAGTCAGAAACAAAGAACTAACTAGCTAGAGCTGCAGCAGCTGAGGCAAGCTGACACCACACCCATATGAAAAATTCCAACAAATAGCCTGAGTGGTTAGAGCTTCGTTAATGCAGGTTTGTGCCAAAATTTTTGTTTGTGCTGCTTTGGTTTCTGAGATGGTACAAATTATTTTTAAGTCATCCAGAAGTCACAATCCCCCCATCTTGCTCCTAAACAAACCAAGGTGGGCTACTTTTTTAGCTTGACATATAAAACATATTGTGTGATTTTATGTATATTGAATATTTTTTTATGTAGTGACTTAACCCAGAATGCATTGCAGCGTGAACAACATGGTGACGTTGGTGTGACAGTATTTTATTAAAATTTATAAGAACTAAATAACCTACAGTACTATTGCTGTATTGTTTTTACATCGTCATAAATAAATATTTCCCAAACAAGGTCTATTTTTCTAACTAATCGTGGATCTCTTTAATGCATATATATGTAAGCTGTGGGACAAAAATGAAACCGAGTTGCCTTTAAGATTCAGTGAAAGGACATACACATTCAGCTCTTAAAGCTTCAGTAAGGAACCTAATGGTGTTATGTCATTCTCCAGGAAAACTCCAGCATGGCTTCTGTCCAGGCAGCTCAGCGTCAGTCTGCTGACTCCAGCCAACCTTCAGATCCAGATCCCACACCAACAGAACAACTCTGCAGAACTCCTCTGGGTCATTAAATTCAGAGTTAATGTAGGTTGTGGGGTGGAAACAGCATCAGAAACAATAACATGACAGCTCTACAAATCTGGCAACCGTTCAGTGAGAAGGGATGGATGATTTGTTGTTTTATACAAACCTAAATGACACTGAAAAAAAGTCAGGTCACTCAACACATTACTGTTCTTTGCCTCTTCAAACATGCTAATGGAAACACATGGTGCACTAGGATTTAGCCCATGGTTTAATTCTGATGAATTAAACCATGGGCTAAATCATTTTGAGTTGGATTTGGAGTAAAAAAGCAGTGTTAGAAAGAGAGATTAGATATTGTTTAAAGATTGACATCTTGGATGTATTTCTTTAGCATTTAAAGAAGTCGTGTGTGAAGTCGTTGGAATGGCCATTCCCGGTAGTCACAATTCAAATTTGACTGAAATTGAACTATGGAACCCTGCCTGCTTTTCATAGTTTGCAGATTATTATTTCTGATGCATCTTCACCCAACAACGTACGTTAATTGAAACGTTACAGCCAAGATTCCATATATGTCTAAAAAGAAAGCACAACATCACAATACATTAAACTTTTTCTGATTTTGATTAGTTTGCAGTGATATTTTTATTTTTGCTATAACAATGAGGGAAAGATTTTCTTTCTAACAAAATTCCCTTTTAAATGCTATGACGTAATATTTTTGGTACCTTTCTACAAGCTTACAACAGATATCTAATATTCCCCTTGACAGAACTGGTGTAATAATATCGTAACAACCTGTTTACACAAACCATTTCCAAAAACACTTTCCATTACAAATCCCAAAAAATTGCATTTACATGACTACAGCAAGATGAAGTCAAGTCAAATCAAGTTTGTTGTTACATTTCAGCAACAAATGTAAGAAAGAAAACAAAACAGAATAATTACATTGGCAAAAGTGGCTAAATGAAAAGAAGTAATAAAAAGTTGTGATTGAGACTAGAATTACTCATTGTTCCCTGTTATTTTTAATCAAAGCCAACTCTAAACGGGTGTTTTTAGCCTTGATTGAAAAGAACTCTTTGTTTCAGATGTTTACACTCTATATTCCCAGGTCCAAGTCACGGCTCCCCAAAGGGGAAACTAAGAGTAAAACAAATCTAAGAGTAACAAAGAATGACTAGACATAAGGAAGAAATAAAATACAAACACTAAGAAGAACTGAACAAAAGTGAAACAGAAAAAAATCTGACCTAATCAAAGAAAGAGACTAAGGAACATCAAACTAGAGTCTAGAATCAATAAATCAACAACTCGGGGCCTGACACGAACAACCAGAGCCACAATGGATGGTTTACATCAAAGTAGTTTCAATGTTAGACCAAAAGCTAATTGAGAATTATAAGCAAGGCTTGAAAATGTATGCTTTGGCATTAGGTAGGTGGGATAAGGTGCAAAAACGATGGGTTTCATTGTGCAAAAAATTGCAGGTCTTGTCCCTTGTTTTGAAGACACTGTTGACTATTGCGATCCAAGAGCAATTCATCACAATTTTCAGATGAAAAGCTGCTTATTTTTCCTGAAACTAATACATATGATGTCTTAAATATTGAGTATATTCAGATACAGAACAGGCTCTTCTTTCCCTGGGCAACTTAATACTTCATTACAGAGAAGGCCACAGTCTCTGTTCTGTCTGAGCCAAGACATTTTCATGCCACTGTACATATGTTCAGTGTTAACTCTCAGCCAGATCTGCTGAGGTTTTCATGCAGGGGGGCAGGAGGGTAGTCTAGAAAGGCTTTCATGTGTGGGGGAGGTGAAAACCAAACCTATGCTCTGCAGAACAGACTGGGAAAAAAAAAAAACTCTCCTTTGGTCTCCTTTTCCTTTCCACTTACTGTTGTTGACTGAGATAATGTGGTGTGGGCATGATGAATTAGTTCTTGAATTTTTTTTCACCTGAATTTGTTTTAACATGAATGACTAACAGTGTAAGTCGAAGAGCACCAGTAGCTTTCCACTACAGTCTGTCCCTCATGTCTGGCAGCATTATGTTACACACAGTGAATGAAGCAGGCAACTGCAACATGCTCATGTATGTATGCACGTATGTATGTATGGTTACACATTTGTTACACATATTTTGATGTTCCACAGTCTAATACATTTAATGTAGACATAAGCTTTGGCTTTCTGATTGGCCCTGATAGCCACTGAAATGTGCAGAGTGGGGTAGAAAATACCATTCTACACTGGCAGGGGGGGAGTGCTGCTGAGCCATGTAGGCAAAAAAAGGAGCAGGTGCTCTTCTTTGGTGAGCCATTTCAGTCAAAATCATATCAATCGATCAATCAATTTGTCTAGTATTCTTTAACTTCATGGCTTCCCTCAGTTGAAAAAGGAGGACTTGATGAAACTTCAGGATTTCACTCACAATTTAACTTACACAGGTGAACAATGTAGAGGTGAAAAACCTACAAAACATACAAAAATTTCAAACATACATTTTAGAGACATTTGGTTCAAATATAATTATTTATCTTAATTATCATTTCATCATTAACATGGATTTCTGAGGGGAAATACTCACCCTGTCAATCTGAACTTGGTAAGGAAATAAACCTGATAATTACAGAGAAAGATACAGTTGATAAAAATTGAAAGAGGGAGGGAGACAGATAAAGATAGAAATGAAAAAAGATAAAAATACTGTACACAGAGGATCAATAGAGAACATCGTCAAGTTTTTCTTCCTTAAGAATGTTCTATGGAATATGTCAACATATTCAAGATGTTTTCTTTAATAAATACTTAAACAGACTTTTAATGAATACTAAACATATTTTGTTTGTAGAAATAGTCTTCAAATTGATTATAGTAATCAACCGCTCTACAGACAGATCGCAATTTTAAAAAGAAAGCAGCAGTGCACCAATTGCAATTTTCTGGCCAATAACCAATTTTTAAAAACGCTGTCATGCAGAATTTCTTTTGGCGAGTGTGCAAAATATAGTGAGAAAAGTCACTGAGTTGGCAACCATGTGCAACAACTCTTCTCCAGGACTATATTATTAATATTATATTACCTTGCTGCAGTGGAATATGATGTCTTTGTCTATAGTCCTGTCGCGATAAACAATAAATCAATTAATCACACGATAAATTACACCTATCGACTTCATTTTAATTATCGGCTTTATCGTCTCTTCCTGCCGTTTTTTCTTTCTGTTGATGACACTGAATGAAAAAAGGCTCAACTCTGGTGCTCTCCACTGACCCTCCCTTCCTTATTTCCTTAGTGTAATGTCCAGCTCACACGACACGAGTTGTCAGCCCATTTTCAAAACCTGAGAGAGACATGTGCAGAGGTGCAGAGGGGGCAGCTGGGGGTGCTTGAGCACCTGCCCTTTTTGCTCCTTGCCCCCAAGTGCCCTTTTGGTCAAATTAATTTTTATTTATTTATTTATTTATTT
>NW_015117674.1:0-673 GCF_001443285.1 Poecilia latipinna
TATAACTCCCTCCAGGCAGAAAACGGGGCACAAGGCGTTCTTCGATAGTTACTGGCATTTAATAACTATTCGTGAGAACTGTTTTGAAACATAAAATACGTTTTTACAGAAAGAAAGACGTTCACATAAGAATAGACAGCTACTACAGCAAAACATTTACAATAAAGTGACTTTACTTACAAAAAACAGACTCATTACGTCATCTTTAAAAACACGTGGCTAACAAACTTGACAAATTCTTAAAATAAACATTCTATTTACAAACAAAACTAAAATACAAAAATGCGTACCTGATTGGCTGCTTCAACCTGAAAGGGTTAATACAGAAACTCCTGTAGCCTCTTCTGTCAATCCAGCTGCAGGAGCCTCGGTGCCTCACCAAATCTCTCCATCAATTAAGAAATAATAAAGCATGCTGCCCTCTACAGAGTGTGGCGTGTAACTAAAAATATGTGCCTAAATGAAACAACAAATTAAACATTGGTTCCATTCCGGTAACTTTTGCACAACTTATAATAAACATAAAATATTTTACATCACTTTGTCTACACCACCTTAAAATCATGAAGTTAAACCAAACTGTATAACTGCCGCCGATGGCAGCCACAATTAGCATTAAGAAAATCTAAAAGATGTTGTGGACATTCAGTTAATGAGTCACCTTAAAGTTCTT
>NW_015117674.1:6651-9959 GCF_001443285.1 Poecilia latipinna
TATACTGAAGGACTTTAAAGTCTTTTAATAGAAACTCAGGATGTCGACCACAGAGGGAACATCCAAGGCAGCTCAGGTCGGGTTTCCTCTCCAGAACCGCTGCAGAAATGAGAATCCACACAGATCAGCACTGCAACCCAAACGGGCCGATGTGACGATCTGAAGGAAACTGATCAGTCTGATGATGCTCACTGCAGTTATCAGACCGGTCCATGTTATAACAGCTGATGTAAAGAGTTTCTAAAGTCATTTAGCTGCCAGTCTGGTGACAATTCTTAGTATTTCTCTTCAGCTTGTCTGCTTCCACCACCAGGTTGGGAATCTGCAGCAGACATGGAAACTGCAAACGATAATCAAACGTGATGGGGAATTATATACATCCTTAAGATTCTTCATCAAAAAACTATAAATATGACTGATGAATGGTTAATAACTGCTGGGTGGAAATTGTAACATTGCTGCTGACAGTAGAAAAGTCTGAAGCCGAGGCGCTCTCTGTGTGACGGTTTCCTAAAAACCAATCAGAGGATAAAAGGAGGGATAGTTATACTGATGTATGCAGGAGCAGGAGGCGTGTCTGCCAGGTTATCTACACCGCAGCATGACAGGTGTGTGAATAGGAACCTGCTGAAACCATGTGACAACGTGTCGACTGTTCAGCTTCAGATGAAACATGATGGGGCCGATCGATTGCAGTGACATGAAAATTTCACATCTTCAACAGAAAAAACAAATCAAGGTGAAACTGTGTGTTTATGTTCTTGGATTTGTAGCAGAACTAAAGTTAAAATAGAAACTGGATTCCAAAAAAGTTGGGACACTAAACAAATTGTGAATAAAAACTGAATGCAATGATGTGGAGATGGCAAATGTCAATATTTTATTCGTAACAGAACATAGATGGCTGATCAAAAGTTTAATCTGAGTAAATGTAACGTTTTAAAGGAAAAATATGTTGATTCAAAAGTTCAGTGTCAACAAATCCCTAAAAAGTTGGAACAAGTAGCAATAAGTGGCTGGAAAAAGGAAATTGAACATATAACAAACAGCTGGAAGACCAATTAACACTAATTAGGTCAATTGACAACATGATTGGGTATAAAATGAGCTTCTTAGAGTGTCAGTGTCTCTGAAGCCAAGATGGTAAGAGGATCACCAATTCCACCATTGTTGCGCAGAAAGATAGTGCAGCAATACCAGAATGGTGTTACCCAGCGTAAAATAGCAAAGACTTTTAAGTTATCATCATCAACTGTGCATAACATCAT
Organism: Poecilia latipinna; assembly: GCF_001443285.1. NCBI lineage: Eukaryota > Metazoa > Chordata > Actinopteri > Cyprinodontiformes > Poeciliidae > Poecilia > Poecilia latipinna. The sequence goes on from NW_015117674.1 coordinate 7,920, forward strand.
CAAAAGATTCAGAGGATCTGGAACAATGGCTGTGCGTAAGGGTCAAGGCTGTAAAACTACTGGATGCTGATGATCTCCGGGCCCTTAAACGCCACTGCACCTCAAACAGGAATGTCAAGGAAACAACAGCCTGGGCTCAGGAATACTTCCAGAAAGCATCGTCAGTGAACACAATCCACCGTGCCATCCGCCGCTGCCAGCTGAAACTCTACAGTGCAAAGAGGAAGCCATTTCTAAGCAGCTCCACAAGCTCAGCCGTTTGCACTGGGCCAGGAGTCATTTAACATGGAGGGAGGCAAAATGGACGACTGTTCTGTGGTCAGATGAGTCACGATTTGAAGTTCTTTATGGATCACTGGGACGCCATGTCATCTGGACCAGAGAGGACAAGGATAACCCAGGTTGTTATCAACGCTCCGTTCAGAAGCTGCATCACTGATGATCTGGGGTTGCATGAGAGCCGGTGGCCTGGGCAGCTTGCATGTCTGGAAAGGCACCATTAAAGCAGAGAGCTATGTTCAGGTTCTAGAACAACATATGCTCCCATCTAGACGTCATCTCTTTCAGGGAAGACCCTGCATTCTTCAACAACGTAATGCCAGACCACATTCTGCAGCAATCACAACATCATGGTAGGAGAAGGATCCGGGTACTGAAATGTCCAGCCTGGGTTAATGTCTGGCCAGATCTTCACCTATAGAGAACATTTGGTGCATCATAAAGAGGAAGGTGTGACAAAGAGGCCCAAGACGACTGAACAGTTAGAGGCCTGTATTAGACATGAATGGAGAGCATTCCTACTTCTAAACTACAGACACTGGTCTCCTCTGTCCCCAGATGTCTGAGTGTGGTAAGAAGGGGAGGAGATGCCACACTGTGGTAAAAATGGCCGTGTCCAACTTTTTGGGGATTTATTGACGTCATTAAATTTTGAAACAACATATTTTTCCCTTAAAATGATACATTCTCTCAGTTTAAACTTTTGATCTGTGATTTGTGTTCTATTGTGAATAAAATATTAGATGTTGCCATCTCCACATCATTGCATTCAGTTTTTATTCACAATTTGTTTAGTGTCCCAACTTTTTTGGAATCCGGTTTGTAGTTGATAACACTTCATTTGAAGGGATGTGATTTGAATAAGACTAACAGAACACTTATTGAAAGTGAAGGAGTCTTCATGAATGTTTATGAATGTCATGGAGTGTTGGTCAGTAAATGACACTGAAGTGATGAAGATGTCAGCCTCATGTCACCACTCGTTCTCGTCACATTGATCTTGAGGAGTAATTGTTTGAGGCTGTGAGGAAGTATTGAAATATTAAACTCTGCCTGCTCGGTCCTGATCTGATTCAGGAGAAGAATGGCTCACTAACTACTTCCATTCATCCATCCGTCCATTTTCTACCGCTTCATCCGGGGTTGGGTCGCGGGGGCAGCAGCTTCAGAAGAGAGGCCCAGACTTCCCTCCCCAGGCACTTCTTCCAGTTCCTCCAGGAACCCCAAGGCGTTCCCAGGCCAGCCGAGAGACACATGCCCCTTTTCCACCGGCTCGCTTTAAATGCGTTTCCACCAGCCCTTTTCAACGGGGCTGGCCCTGCTTTTTAGGGTCCTGCTTCAGAGCAGGGCCAGCCGGGCCGGCCCTGGTTTGGTAGGTGACGCAAGCTTCGCTGCTGTTCACTGATTGGCTGAGGGCGTGGACAAGACGGAGCAGCGGAGAGAGAAGAAAAATGAAGGCGCAACGTTTGAAACTCGCTGCAACACGGAAGTGATGGAAGATACAAACAAGCCGTTAACTAAAAAAAGATGCCGGCTTTTTTCTTTGCTTCGGATTTCAATATTCAGCGGCAGCTCGATGGAGCCGTGAGGAATGAGTCGTTTTTGTCAGTAGTGGAGCGAATGTAAAGCCTCGTTAGCCGCTTCGGAGCCCCACGGTGAACACCGACGCAGACGCAGCTGACGCCGCTGCTGCTCTCCAGCCAGGTGAGAAGTTTGTAGATATATCTGTCTGGTTTGTACTACATTTAAGGTTGCATACAT
>NW_015117674.1:11604-15175 GCF_001443285.1 Poecilia latipinna
AGAGAGGACAAGGATAACCCAAGTTGTTATCAACGCTCCGTTCAGAAGCTGCATCACTGATGGTCTGGGGTTGGATGAGAGCTGGTGGCCTGGGCAGCTTGCATGTCTGGAAAGGCCCCATTAAAGCAGAGAACCATGTTCAGGTTCTAGAACAACATATGCTCCCATCTAGACGTCGTCTCTTCCAGGGAAGACCCTGCATTTTTCAATAACATGATGCCAGACCACATTCTGCAGCAATCACAGCATCATGGTAGGAGAAGGATCCGGGTACTGAAATGTCCAGATCTTCACCTATAGAGAACATTTGGTGCATCATAAAGAGGAAGGTGTGACAAAGAGGCCCAAGACGATGGAACAGTTAGAGGCCTGTATTAGACATGAATGGAGAGCATTCCTACTTCTAAACTACAGACACTGGTCTCCTCTGTCCCCAGATGTCTGAGTGTGGTAAGAAGGGGAGGAGATGCCACACTGTGGTAAAAATGGCCGTGTCCAACTTTTTGGGGATTTATTGACGTCATTAAATTTTGAAACAACATATTTTTCCCTTAAAATGATACATTCTCTCAGTTTAAACTTTTGATCTGTGATTTGTGTTCTATTCCGAATAAAATATTAGATGTTGGCACCTCCACATCATTGCATTTAGTTTTTATTCACAATTTGTTTAGTGTCCCAACTTTTTTGGAATCCGGTTTGTAGTTGATAACACTTCATTTGAAGGGATGTGATTTGAATAAGACTAACAGAACACTTATTGAAAGTGAAGGAGTCTTCATGAATGTTTATGAAGTGTTGGTCACTAAATGACTTAAGTGATGAAGATGTCAGCCTCATGTCGCCGCCCGTTCTCGTCACATTGATCTTGAGGAGTAATTGTTTGAGGCTGTGAGGAAGTATTGAAATATTAAACTCTGCCTGCTCGGTCCTGATCTGATTCAGGAGAAGAATGGCTCACTAACTACTTCCATTCATCCATCCGTCCATTTTCTACCGCTTCATCCGGGGTTGGGTCGCGGGGGCAGCAGCTTCAGAAGAGAGGCCCAGACTTCCCTCCCCAGGCACTTCTTCCAGCTCCTCCAGGAACCCCAAGGCGTTCCCAGGCCAGCCGAGAGACACATGCCCCTTTTCCACCGGCTCTACTCGGCCGGCTCGCTTTAAATGCGTTTCCACCAGCCCTTTTCAACGGGGCTGGCCCTGCTTTTTAGGGTCCTGCTTCAGAGCAGGGCCAGCCGGGCCGGCCCTGGTTTGGTAGGTGACGCAAGCTTCGCTGCTGTTCACTGATTGGCTGAGGGCGTGGACAAGACGGAGCAGCGGAGAGAGAAGAAAAATGAAGGCGCAACGTTTGAAACTCGCTGCAACACGGAAGTGATGGAAGATACAAACAAGCCGTTAACTAAAAAAGATGCCGGCTTTTTTCTTTGCTTCGGATTTCAATATTCAGCGGCAGCTCGATGGAGCCGTGAGGAATGAGTCGTTTTTGTCAGTAGTGGAGCGAATGTAAAGCCTCGTTAGCCGCTTCGGAGCCGACGGAGCCCCACGGTGAACACCGACGTAGACGCAACTGCCGCTGCTGCTCTCCAGCCAGGTGAGAAGTTTGTAGATATATCTGTCTGGTTTGTACTACATTTAAGGTTGCATACATACAGTCATGGAAGACATTTAAAACACAAAGTCTGCTGTATTTTTATTGCTCAAACACAACATGAGCATTTTCTGAAGACACTCGGTTGCACATTACAGTTATAAATAACTCAATATTGTACAGCATTTTACCTTCGCTTGTTTCTTATCTTTGCGTGAATCTACGTGCTTCGATTGTTTCTCATTTTGCTGTTGCATCTGAGTTTCCCCCGTTGCGAGATAATAAAACATGTTATATGACATCCTATTATTGTAAAATGGCTAGATATCAGTTCTCTAATCAAATTGTTATGAATTAGTAATTGTAGAATGAGCAATAAACCTGAAGAAAACGATAGTGGTATTTTATCCATGGCTGTATGCATGCATAGGTCTAAAACTTACAAGTAATTACATTTTGTCTTTAATTTACACTATTCCAGTTATTTATAATTCTGTATGGTTGGATGGTAAAAAAAAAGTGTTTCCATAAAGTAACATGTCTGTTTTAAATAATTCCTTATGTGTATGTAACTTCCACATTAGTAACTGTTATTTATCTACATTTATGTGCTATAAGCTATAACATCTGATTACTTTTCCCAGGGAGCAGAAGGAGAGCAACATGGCTGACATGATGGAGAACGATGAGGAGAACCATCAGAACAACAGGATCTCCTTCAGGAGGAAGCAGCTACCAGCAGATATGGCAGAGCTCCATGGAGAATTGAGACAAACAGAAAAATAAAAGTTGTTGTGTCTCAGTGAACAAAGTCTCTATTTCTGCTCACTCCACACATTATTGTATATACTGTAGTTTATATGCCATCAGACTAATACAATCCTCCCAAAATGTGAGGAGCTTTAGCCAGAGTGAAAATAACATTATATTACATAAATATTTCATTGAACTTAACATTGTAGATTACCAATGAAGCCATCCGAAACTGAATACGTTATTCAGCAAACCAAACATTTTGACATTATTATCAGGGTTGCTATTAACAAGAACCCTAAATACAAATCATGTTAGTTTCTAGTATATACCACACCACATGGTGGAACATAATGGAAAGCACAGAATTGTGTTTAACTGCTCATTTGAACACCAAGGACAGTCTGAATGACTATCTGTTGCCAGGACCAACCCTTGGCCCTACACTTTTGGGAGTGCTTTTGCGCTTCAGACAACACAGCATTGCCATTTCAAGTGACATTAAAGGAATGTTCCATCAGGTCCGCCTGCTATCTGAGGACAAACCTCTCTTAAGATTTCTATGGCGGGATGTGAAAATAATACAACCTCCTGATGTGTTTGACTGGCAAGTTCTTCCATTTGGCACTGTAGCCCATGCTGTGCTGTCTATGCATTGTAGAGACACACAAAGGAAAATACAACACCTGACGAAGAAGTAAGGAGGATTGTGGAGAACAACTTCTACGTTGACAACTGCTTGTATAGTCTGAGTTCTAAGGAAAAGGCAAAGGAGTTAGTTGACAGGCTTCAGTCACTACTTCTCTCTGGAAGGTTTGAACTCTGACAATGGGCAAGTAGTGTCCCTAGATGAAGCCAGAAGTGGCAGCATCGAGCAATGGTTGGCCCAGAACAATCTAGGTCAGCAAGAAATGGCACTCGGCCTGCGCTGGGATTGTGAGAAAGATGAGCTGGGTTACAGATACCGTTCAGTGCCAGAGAAAAGGCCAACAATGCTCTACATTTACAAAGTTCTGGTAAAACAGTACGATCCACTTGGTTTCATTACACCTTTTACCACAAGAGCGAAGATTATTGTTCGGCACTTATGGGATAAGCGTAGAGAGTGGGATGACCCTCATTTACCTTAAGACCTCCTTAAGGCATGGTACAAATGGGAAGGAGAGCTGGAACACCTCCCCCGAATAACCATCCCACGGTGCTACAGTAGCCCTGAAACAGATATGCAGG
>NW_015117675.1:0-4369 GCF_001443285.1 Poecilia latipinna
TCTGGAGGACATGTAGGCACTGAGAGTGAAGAGGTGAAAGAACCAACATATACAGATCTTGTCGGTATTCTTCGTGCCCACATGAGCCAGCAGGAGGAACAGAATAGAACGATGAGAGAGGAAGCAGCTCGCCAAGATCAACGGTTCAGGTCTCCCTAGCACCAATTCAGTCTTTTGCAATCAGAAGTGCAGGCCCAAACTTCTCCAACACCTGAACCTGGTAAGCTGGAAAACTCTGATTCAGACGAACCAGAACCACAGGATAAACATCTGCTGCCAGGGGACCGCAAAGTCATCTCCACTTCAGGTCAGTTTCGTTCCTTCTTGGAGCCTAAATTAGAAAAATTAACAGAAACTGATATTGAACATTTTTTAATTACTTTTGAGAGGATTGCAGTTTCATGTAACTGGCCAGAGAATGACTGGGTCTTCCGTCTGGTTCCATTGCTCACTGGAAAAGCCAGAAGCGCTTATGTGCATATGGACATTGATGAAGTGGATGATTATACATCTGTTAAAGAGGCAATTCTTAAGAAATATGACATTAATCCAGAAACCTATTGCCAGAGATTTCGTTCTACAGAAGTGGAGCCTGGAGAAACTCCCAAGGAGCTGTATGTAAGGTTAAAAGAGTTGTATGAAAAATGGATCCAACCTAGAGGTAAAACGGTGAAAGCCATTGGCGAAGTTATTGTCTTGGAGCAATATCTCCGTATGCTGTCTCCTGAGCTTCAGGTTTGGGTCCGGGAACATGATCCTCCAACAGTTTCCAAAGCTGCTTCACTGGCTGAGGTGTTTGTGGCTGCAAGACAAAAGAGGAGTTGCTCCTCTTGGAAGGCAGCTAAAGACACACGCGGAGCTGCACCTGTACAACACCACCAAAAGGGTGTATCTGCTGTGGGTAAGGCCTTTCTAAGGGAAAATCAGTCAGTAAGCACAACACCCAAGCAATATAATAAAGTGCCTGTTTGTTATTTGTGTGGTCAAGAAGGCCATACAAAACCCATGTGTCCAAAAAACCCTCCCAAACTCACTCAGTTGTGTGTTGTCCCATTTAAAAGTGACAACTGCATCAATATCGGACAGTCTGTGAAACTGAGTGATGTTAAAGTTAATGGGAAAAGTGTGAAGGCCTTAATTGACACTGGGAGTGTTCAGACTCTTGTTGAAAGAGAGCTGGTCCCATCTAATATAATTTGCACAGCTGACACAATCCCTATCAGATGTGTGCGTGGTGATGAAAGGCCATACCCCACAGCGGATATTTATATTGAAGTGCAAGGACAACTATACCTACTGAATGTTGATGTTGCAGAAAATCTCCCTTTTCCAGTAGTGATTTACCTGTTTTGTTTGATTTGCTACATAAACCACAGAACTGCAATGTAGTGACTCGTTCTCAAGCAAAACAGCCAGAGTCTCCTCCAACTCTGAGTGTGCTGCCTTTTTATGATGCAGACTTAGACGTGCAGCCTGGAAAATCTAGAAAACCATGTCGACAAAAGAGACAGGAAAAGTTTCTGCATACACCTGTTACATCTACAGAAGGGGTGCAGGATCTGCCACAAGGTTTTAAGGTGCCTTTAAATATGGCTCAAATCCTGTGTGATGACTCCAGTCTGGCTGCTCTTTTTCTGAAAGCCAAAGAATCTCAGAAAAGTGACCACAGAGATGGTGCTGAAGAGTTTGTTCTACAGAAAAATATCCTTTATCGCCAACAGGGGCCATTTAAGCAACCTGTGGTCCCTAAGAATGCAAGAGAGATGGTGCTTATTTTGGGCCACTCGATTCCCTGGGCTGGCCACCTAGGGAGCCACAAGACCTTGGCTCGCATCAAGCGCCATTTCTACTGGCCCGGATTACGGACTGATGTTGCCCAATTCTGTAGGACCTGCCCTCCGTGCCAATTAACCTCCAATAAGTTCCCGTCCAGAGCACCACTGCAGCCTCTTCCCCTAATTGACACACCTTTCCAGCGCTTGGGTATGGACATTGTGGGTCCACTTGAAAGAAGCAAATCTGGACACAGATATATGCTGGTGATAACAGACTATGCAACCAAGTACCCAGAAGTGTTTCCATTAAAGACAATTAAAGCAAGAGCTGTGGCTTTCTCCTTGGTGCAATTGTTTTCAAGGGTTGGATTTCCCTGTGAAATTGTGACAGATCAAGGCACTAACTTCATGTCTACTCTCCTAAAGCAGGTATATCAGCTGCTGGGGATTAAGGGTGTTCGAACTACCCCTTATCATCCACAGACCGACGGGCTCACGGAGAGATTCAACCAAACACTCAAGCAGATGCTACGCAAGTTTGTGGATGAAACTGGCTCCGATTGGGATCAATGGTTGCCTTATCTCCTCTTCGCCTACAGAGAAGTACCACAGGCCTCCACCGGGTTCTCTCCTTTTGAACTTTTATATGGTCATGAGGTGAGGGGACCTCTGGCGCTATTAAAGGAGACCTGGGCTGGAGAAGAGGGGAGGGAAGAGCCTGTTAATGTTATCTACTATGTTATGCAGATGAGAGAGAGGCTACAAAAGATGACAGCTTTGGCCCAGCAGCACATGGCAGAAGCCCAAAAGTACCAGAAGGCTTGGTACGACAAGTCAGCCCAGCAGAGGACCTTTGTCCCAGGCCAGAAGGTTCTGGTTATGCTACCATCCAGTGAGAGCAAGCTTTTGGCCAAGTGGCAGGGGCCATTTGAGGTAGCAAAACAGCTTGGACCTACCACCTACCAAGTTGTTAAAGTGGGATGATCACATTCCACCAAAGTGCTGCATGTGAACCTCCTTAAGGAGTGGACAGAGCGACCTAAAACGGGGGCAGAAGTCATGCTGATTAGAGCTGTGGAAGAGGAGGAAGCAGTTGATGATCAGTTCCTGCCCTCATCAACACCCATGGAGCTTGACCTGAAACATCTGTCAAGTGAACAACAACTTCAGGTTAGAGCATTATGTAATCCTCAGATATTTAAAGAATATCCAGGTCGTACAGACATTCTTGAACACGAGATTGTGTTAAAAAGTGATGCTAAAGTTAAACGTCTGAGCTACAGGATTCCAGAACGCCTTCTCAGTTCCCTGAAGAGAGAGATGGAACTGATGCAGTCCCTCGGGATTATTGAATCTTCAAAAAGTGAGTGGTGTAATCCTGTCATCTTGGTGCCGAAGAAAGATGGAACGATGCGCTTCTGTATAGACTTCAGGTACCTTAATTCTGTGTCAAAGTTCGACTCCTACCCTACTCCTCGCATCGATGACATGGTCAATAGATTGGGCAAAGCGAAGTACCTAACAACTATCGACTTGTGCAAAGGTTACTGGCAAGTACCCCTTTCTAAGCAGTCCAGGGAGTTGACGGCCTTTCGGACCCCTTGGGGATTCTTCCAGTTTACAGTTTTGCCCTTTGGATTGAATGGCGCACCCGCTACCTTCCAAAGACTCATGGATCAGGTACTGCGTGGATGTGATGACTATGCCTATCTTGATGACATTGTCATATATAGTAACTCATGGGAGGATCATCTTCAGCATTTACAAGAAATTTTGGGCCTCCTCCAAGGCGCAGGTTTGACCATTAACCCAGCAAAATGTGTTTTTGCACAATCTGAGACAGAATACCTGGGTTTCATAATTGGAAATGGTGAACTCAAGCCACAAGTTCGCAAGATTCATGCTATTGAATCCTGCCCATTGCCTCAAACCAAAAAGCAATTGAGGTCATTTCTAGGGATGGCAGGTTTCTATCACAGATTCATAAAAAACTTTTCAGCCAGAGCTGCCTCTTTGACAGATATGACTGGATCTAAATGTCCAAGTAAAGTCCAGTGGACAGAGAAGACAATTGCAGCATTTCATGACATTCAACAAGCTCTGGGTCAGAGTTCTGTCCTGAAGTGTCCTGACTTTGACAAAAGTTTTATTCTACAAACGGATGCCTCAGAAAGGGGTATTGGCGCAGTCCTCCTGCAAGGTGATGAGGCTTTACAGCCTGTAGCTTTCATAAGTCGTAAGCTACACCCTAGAGAAGTCCGTTATTCTACGGTGGAAAAGGAGGCCCTCGCCATAAAATGGGCTCTGGACTCCCTAAAGTATTATCTGCTGGGAAGAGAGTTCATCCTCCAGACGGATCACAAAGCTCTCCAGTGGCTTCAGCAAATGAGGGACACAAATAGTCGCATTACAAGATGGTCTCTTGCTCTGCAACCCTTCCGCTTTACAGTCCAGCACATACCTGGTAAGCTGATTACCTCTCTCGTTGGTGTGATGACCCTTCTGAAGGGAGGGGGAATGTGACAGCTGACCCTACTGTCACACCGACCTGAAGGGTAATCATTTTGTTTGTTTTATCCTTTACATTAATTTAG
>NW_015117675.1:9585-10278 GCF_001443285.1 Poecilia latipinna
TCCATGAGGCGTCTACATATTGTCTATGGTCACAATAGGGTATATGCCACGAGAGGTGGTGACGTATTTCCGTTTGAATTTATGCCACATAGATTGGTTCCGGGTCCTGCTTGCTCCTATTGTTTTTAGCCAAAGCTGCAAGATCTGTACCATGAACAAGACGCAAAATTTAAAATATCTGTGAGTACTGGTACAACTATCGAGTTTTGTTGTGTACCGTGGTGTCCAGTAATTAGCCGGTACCATCCAGTGCTTAGTTTTTTCATTTTTCTGCTGATATCAAGGTGACAGCGGACTGTAGCCAAAACTTAGCCACTACAGCTAACACGCGGTTTGTAGCTGCCTGCTAATTCAAGCTTGAGGATATTGAAGATCCAGCGTCAGAAATGGGAAGATGGAGGATATAAAGGGAGTTAGTTGTACGTGGTTCGTTTAGTGGAATAATTTGTTGGAGGAAAATAATGCCGGAGGAAATCCACTGCTACGGGAACAGGCTGAGAACAGAGGCAGCGATTCGGCACAAGGCAAGTCAATGTGTGTGTTGATGCGTTTGTGTTATACGGAGTATGAAATTATTCTTAGGCAACTCCTTAGTTTTTGTTTATGTGACAATTATATAAAATACATTTAACATGCAGTCGGAACACCCCTCCGATACCGAGCAGGTAATTTAAGAACAAGGCGGCAACGCTT
>NW_015117676.1:0-1868 GCF_001443285.1 Poecilia latipinna
GAAGAAAAAAAGACGAAGAAGGAGAAGAGAAACTCCTCTTGGGGCGGAGTGACTCCAACAGGAACATCCGGGGAAAACAGGAAACAGTTTAGAGAGAGAAGTCGGAGGAAACGCACGTGGGATCATTTTCGTCTCGGACTGAAATCAAACTAACACTGAACAAGGAGAACAGAGAGAGAACTGAGCGACTAGAGACACAAACTGCTGGAGGACGAAACAACAAGCAAATCAGAGTAAAAGTAAGTTCAGAAAGTTTCTACAGGAGAGAAAGTGACTTCATGGTTTAACTTTCTGTCTGCTGTGTTTTCAGCTTCACTCTGAGACAAAATGGCTTCCAGATCAGACCATGATCTCTGCTGTCCGGTCTGTCAGGAAATATTTAAGGATCCGGTTATTCTGTCATGCAGCCACAGCTGCTGTAAGGAATGTCTGCAGGATTTTTGGATAAGAAGAACTGGTCGCTCATGTCCTGTTGGTAGGAAAAGATCAGCATCAGATGCTCCTCCCTGTAATCTGGCTCTGAAGAATCTGTGTGAGTCTTTGTTACAGCAGAGAAACCAAAATGCTTCAGAGGGTCTCTGCTCTCTGCACTCTGAGAAACTCAAACTCTTCTGTCTGGACCATCAGCAGCCAGTGTGTCTCGTCTGCAGAGATTCAGATTTACACACCGAGCACAGATTCAGACCCATCGATGAAGCTGCTCGGCAACACAGGAAGAAACTTCAGGAAACTCTGGAGCCTTTAAAGGAGAAGCTGGAGCTCAGGAAGAAAGTTCAGGAGGAGTTTGATCAGACAGCAGAACACCTGGAGGTCCAGGCCCGACACACAGAGAGGCAGATTAGGGAGCAGTTTAAGCAGCTTCATCAGTTTCTAGCAGAGGAAGAGGAGGCCAGGCTGGCTGCACTGAGGGAGGAAGAGGAGCAGCAGAGAGGGATGATGAAGGAGAAGATGGAGGCTCTGAGCAGAGAGATAGCAGCCCTATCAGACTCAGTCAGAGCCACAGAGGAGGAGCTGAGAGCTGCAGACGTCTCATTCCTGCACAACTACAAGGCTGCAGTGGAAAGAGTCCAGCGCTGCCCCCTGCTGGAGGATCCACAACTGCCCTGAGGAGCTCTGATAGACCAGGCCAAACATCTGGGCAACCTGGCCTTCAACATCTGGAGCAACATGGAGACCATGGTGACCTACACTCCTCTGGTTCTGGACCCAAACACGGCTGGTAAAGAACTCCATCTGTCTGAAGATCTGACCAGTTTGACTGGAGGAGAGAAACAGCAGCTTCCTGATAATCCAGAGAGGTTTGATTGGTCCCGTTCTGTTCTGAGTTCTGAGGGTTTTAACTCAGGGAACCACAGCTGGGATGTTGATGTTGGAGACAGTAAATACTGGATACTTGGTGTGTTAGAAGAGTCTGTAGAGAGGAAGGGAAGCATAAAGTCTGGACTGTTGTGTATTAGTTTCTCTTTTGTTGGATACTCAGCATTTTCTCCATCAGCTCCTTTCACTCGTCTCTCAGTCCAGAAGAATCTCCAGAGGATCAGAGTGAATCTGGACTGGGACAGAGGAAAGCTGTCCTTCTCTGACCTGGATACTAACACACACACACACACACACACACACACACACACACACACACCTTCACACACACCTTCACTGCCAAGATGGCTCCATTCTTCAGCTCTGATTATGAACTAAAAATCCTACCGATGAAGATCTCAGTGATCAACCAGCAGCTCAGCATGAAGAACAAAAAGTCCAAATGAAACATTATTGATCAGATGAAGGATTGGTTTGATGATTGTCAAGTTAAAACAGCAAATGGTTCATTTGTGAGTGCATTTACTATCTCCACCCAACTGGCACACACA
>NW_015117676.1:6636-9718 GCF_001443285.1 Poecilia latipinna
CTATTATACATTAAGAGCTAAACATATTCTTGAGCTTGCTAATGTTTATCTTCTGTACATCACAACTAATTTATTGTATTTAACTATACAAACTTTCAACTTATAAATTAAATGTAAAGCAGTCTTGACTCTAGTCTTTGAAATTAAATAAACAATTTTGTTACTTAACATGGAACATATAAAAATTGCTTTGGATCATGAAAATCATAGTTGTAAACAGGACCAACATACTTCAAAATATTTTTTTTATGAAATACAGGTATGAATATTCAGTTAAAAATCAAATACATAAACACAGCCTAATGCCAATGACAGTGGAAGACACTGGAATCATGAATGTGTGCTCTCATTACCTCTAGTCACTGTGAACATAACAAAACAGTCCATTTTATGTTTATGTTCTGCAAAAAAAGGTTAATCCAACTCTTAGGTCCAGTTACCAAGAGCTTGAAATGTTCTGTGACCAGTTCTTGTGCTTCACAAAGGTTCTTGGTGCACCAGGTTTGATGAGATGATCAATCACATTTAAACTTCAAAAGGCTCAAATTTTCCATGGATTCCCAGTCATTCAGTTCATTAAGGGACTTAAACCATCTGGCTGGAAGGCAAAGCTGCTTCTTCACCTTCGTCTGCATCGTGTCAGTCGACCTTGTTCAGGGTTTGAGCCCAGAAAACCTTAAACAAAGAGAAAAGATACTCAAGTTTAACACAGAAACACTTCATGTTATAAACGTACTTTTTTCAAAACGCTTCTAAATTACATTACAGCAGCACATCACCTGGCTCATCAGCCGTTGCTGTCAATCAACTTACCATAACAGGAAAACTGTTTATCCACCGTCATCGGTGTCCATGCTAACTGGCCTTAACATTCATGAGAGGTTCCGTTAGCTGCAGCGTAGCCAAACACAAGAGATCAGGGAGAAGTGGATGAGCAGCACCACAAGAGTTTGTGATTGGCACGCTAAGACCTGCCGCCTGGTTCTGACTGTTTGAATCCAGTTAGCACTGGCTAACAGAAGAGCTACATGTTTTCCACAGATTATCTCCCATGCAATATCACGACACAGTGACAGCTTCAACATATATGTAAAAAAACTGTATCATAGTGCTGCATTAGACATTATTAGAAAGACACATAAAACATTATGCCTGTTATTGTAGAAAACATCACACACTTCTTAATTTAAACTAAATGTGTAACAGGTTGAATGAAACAAAAACAAATGTTCACACCTATTAAAAAGATGCCTAGTTGCTTTTCAGGAAAAGTTCAGGAGTGTCTGGATGCAGCTGTTGAGGAGAGAAAACAAAATATAAGGAGAAAGAAACATAAACACCAAAACATGCAAGTCTTCCAATGATTAAATCAATAATTTGTTGTTTTTTTTTAACAATTAAATGAAATCATTTGTTCTGACAACAAATTTAGAACAATACTATTTATATAGTTTTTAAGCTAAGGTACAATAACCGATAATGAGTTTGCAAGCAGGCTTTTTTTTTTTTGCAAAAGTCACTTATTTACTCTCAGTGATGTTTATTCCTATTTCAGAAACAGGAAAATCAACTACCTGTATGAACAATCCACTGACTAACAATTTATGAGGCAAGAAGCTTCTGACCCACTGTAACAGTTTATCAACCTAACCTAATCTCAACATGCCTGATTAGAGCACCGAACATGCAACAAATTTAACGCTAACACGAGCCGTCCCCACCCCAGTCTTAAGGTCGTCCCCGNCAACTTAATTGAATTGCTTGTTACCTACAGAAGCAATTCAATTAAGTTGATTCAATTATTTTCTTTTTAGAGTGTAGTTAATTATTTAACATCTGTCATTTCAGCTGTTTTCCTGTAAAAACACTTTATTCTTGTAGTTTTTACAGTGCAGCAGAGGTTTCCTTCTCCTCGGCTAAATGACTTCCTGATCCGTGTCTCCATGTTTTTAGTTGCGTTTCCATCTCTGCGAGTTTTAACGATGTTTCTCTCGGTTTTCTCTCGGCTCGTTTCCTCTGGTTCTCTAACAGGAGAAACTTTTTCCTGCTGAGCTCCGGATCTCAAAGTTCAGAACTTCTTTTTCCGTCTGGATGCCTTATTGTTGCTCAGGCGAGTGTTTGGATGATAATACTAAACTGAGGCGTTGCCATAGAAACCAGGAAGCTGGCGGAGGAGAGTGCAGCAGCAGCGCTCCGATCTTTATCTGCAGAACCAGGATGATTGTCTGCATGGATTTAAGTTCTGAGGAGGAAAAATGGCCGACCTGAGAGTGAAAAAGACAGAATTCATGTGGGGAAAATAAAATGTTGTGTTTTATTTAGCCTTGTTGCCATTGTTGTGTCATTTGAAGCATTTCTGTCGTGTCCTCAGCCTCCATCACCTTGTTGGAGTCGACATTCAGATCAACCCTCCAAAATAAGAGCCCAGACCAGAAGCTTCTGTCGACTCTTTACTGAAGCCAGTTGGAGTCAAACTGAGAACATAAAACTTTCAGGAATGAAACACAGTAACAAACAATACAGAACTTCAACTACAATAAAGTTTCTACAGAGAAAATTTTTAGCTTCATGCTGCAAAAGCTCTTATAAAAAGTTTTGCTTTGTTTTTACATATGGCTGAATTATTCCTAGTCAACAAAATATCCATAGCAACATTGAATACAAACCAACAGCTTTCATGCTTCTTGTTATTTCTATGAAGACATACAGTCGAGTCCATCAAGGTCCATAATGTCCACATTATGAGTTCACAGTACAAACATGGAGGCCAACAGAACCAAACAGCAGCTGGAAGAAAACGACACAAAACAACAGAGACAACAAACATGTAGATTTTAGCAGGCAGCTGGAGTTACAATAGAAATGAATAAAATAGGAATAAATAAATGAAACAGAACATTAAAGTGTGAAACTTCAGGAAAGAGATTTTTGACTTCACCAAACATAAAGACTTATAAAACAAATTCAAGTCATTCTTTAAACTGTCTGACATCAGGAATGGTTTTAAAAAGCAACATTTGTGTGTCTGATGTTTGGATAATCATTTTCTGGTTTGGTGAATTTTTAATTTTTAAAGTTTTAA
>NW_015117676.1:15359-16903 GCF_001443285.1 Poecilia latipinna
GCAGCTGGAGCCACGATGGTCAAACCGGACAATCAGAGATGATCCAGTTTCCATATCAGGGCCACATTCTGGTTCTGGACCAGCCCTGGTAAAATGCAGCCCTGGTTCAGAACCTGCTGCTTTCAGAATCTGCAATAAGATCAAATCAGGTGAAAGTTGAGCTGAATGGTGTTGAGGAGGAAACCCAGATCCTCTGAAGGATCAGAGGAAAACCTGCCTGGAAACAAGATCTCAGCAAATAATCTCCATGATCCAGATGATGTTCACTGGACTAGAAGTTCTGGTTCTGATGGGAAACAGGAAGGCTTTGTGGAGCAAAGTGGCCTTTTGAGTTATTTTCATGTTTTTACTATTTTGGATTTATTCAGTTTGGCTGTGACATGTTGACATGATTTAATTTGCTGAGTCGTCTGTATTGTGGATTTATTTTGGGTTGCTGAGTCGCTGTGTGCTGATCTATTTTGCATATATCTATGTTTGCATATGTCATTAAACGTCTAGTTTATTTATAGTTGGTTTAAAAATAGCAAGTAGATTTATTCTGTTGGCTTTTCAACAATTAATTGAAAAGATTTCTTGACATTAGTTGGAATAAATAATTCCATGTTTTCCTCCGTCTCTTCCAGCTGCTTCCATGCTCGTATCTACACATGCGCAGCCATAGTGCACATGCGCAGCCATAGTGCACATGCGCACCAAGCTAAAAATGAGCCAACAACAGGAACCAGAACCTGTTGCTAGGAGCCTTTTTGTTGTTCCAGCCCATAACGACGGCCTGATGATGGACCAGCTCTGCTTCTTAGTCTGAATTCATGGAGTTCATGAATTCAACTCATTGAGCCTCAAACACTGAGAAGCTGAACTGAGAAAGGATAATTCTCCACAGTCTGGAGGCTCTGCTGAGACGTATGGAGGTCAGAGAGAAACTGAGCAGAGCTCAGCAGACCCAACTCTGGGTTGACCCACAGAAACAAAAGGTCAATAGAAACTTTAACTGAGTGATTGAACCACATGAAGAGGCTGGTGTCTGAATTATTAGGCTCCTAAATTCAAGGCTGCAGCTTCGTTTCATGGTGAAATACAGGATTTAATGGAAATCAGAGGAAAAAAGGGGAAAGTGCGTCTCTGGACTTTCAGTCCTCACCGACTAAACCTGACAAGGTGTCGGTTCAGAGCGAGGAGTGGGGCCCTCTGAAGAGTCTCTGGTTTATAGGGTCACTGGGACGTCTGAGGAATAAATGGAAACTAAACATGTTCTGGAAGATGCTGACCTCACTGGTTTAATTCCCGGTCTGTGTGTGAGCCGGGCCTCTGCTGGACCAGAGGATCCATGTGGAGCTGCTGGTCTGAGACGTTTGACTGATTTGGGCTTTTTGTTTGTTTGTCTTGTTGTTTTGGTGGATGGAGAACAGAAAATATGATGAACAGCCATGAAATGATCTGTGGATGTTAAACTGATGAATTTATGCTGTTGGTCACATATAAACACAATGTTCTTTGTTTTATAGACCAAAGGATCTTTTCCCCCTGGAGTTCAGCTTGAT
>NW_015117676.1:22665-23549 GCF_001443285.1 Poecilia latipinna
CACCAGGTCCAGTTCAGGTGTTTTGTTCCATCTTTCTCTCTCTCAGTACTTTTATGCCTCTCCTCTCCTCATTTCCTCATTTCTACTCAGATCTCTTTTTCTCATGCAGCCCTATGATCCCTTTCTTTGTTTTGGTCGCTGTCAGATTTAGTTAAATGTATTTTAATTAAACTTTAATCAGCTACTTGCCGTCTCTCTCCATTCACTTTAAAATGAACCAATCAGGACACAGAGACGTGTTGATGATGTGCTTTTTGCTTCATTGTGTTTATTTACAGATGCTGCTGATTCTTTGAGGAGGAAGAAAACCAGGAAATGTTCACTGCAGCCTCACAAGTTGAGGAGCAACTTCCTCCAGGTGTGTAAAAGGAAACAAGGTTTTAAAATATTCCTGTGATTTCAGCATTCAGTGACTCTGTTTTATTTTATTGTACAGATTGAGGGTCATTCTTCAAACCAAACGGTCATTTTAAAGCTCTATGTGAACGTTGTTTATTTCATGTTGACCCTGATCACCAAAGGTCATTGCCACCTCACCAACACCCCTCCACCCCCCTCCCCTCTGCAGCAGGTTGGAGTCAGTTAGCTAATAATGTGTTATGGTGCTTTGCTTCACTTGGCTGATCCATCTCACTTTTCTCCTTGTATTTCCCTGATGGTGCTCAGGTGGAAACAAGACGACTTTCATTGGTTTCTTCATAACATCACTGTCTCATCGTATCACCTTTCTACTAAATGTCAGGCTTTGCACTAAATGTTGGAGCCTTAGCAGCTGCCTGGCAGTTCAGGAAAAGCCATGAGACGACAATCATTAACAACAAACTAATAGAGTCACTTTCTGCTCCTGCTGCCCCGAATGGCAGCAACCGGCAGAGATTCCTGGT
>NW_015117677.1:0-10790 GCF_001443285.1 Poecilia latipinna
CATGTGGCCCGCGGGCCTTGAGTTTGACACATGTAGGTTAGATATTCTTTCTCTAGAAGTTTATCTGACATTCCAGAAATAAGACATGACGTCTAACAAAATTCAACAGTTTTGAATTAATTTAGTCACATGAATTAGAATCCATTGACCCTGTCACTCAATAAAAATAAAATGCTGAGCTGATTTACTTATAGAATCCATGATTGAAGTTATTTGTGGTGTACTTTTATACTTCATAAAACAAGAAATCCCCTAAAAAAACAAACATTTAACATTTCAAATAGCGCAATATAGCTATATCAAAATCTACTGTCCGACAATCATGGTAAAAAGAAAGCACAGATTCTCTATATTCTGAGGTCTTACGCATCAGGAAATAAAAAATCATCAGCCAAATATTGACTTGTAGAATCTTTTGAGTTTTTGTGTACAAAAACTCAAAAGATTCTACATTGCTATTAATTAGCAAATGAACTCGAAGAGATATGGAAAAACTGTGTAAAAAAATATGTAAATCTTTGCTGCTTCTATAGAAGACAAAGCAGACAGTTGCATGTCAAATTGACCCATTTTAAAGTTTCAAAATCTAAAAATAATATTAAAAGTATTTTTTATGTTTCTTCCCCTTTTCTCTTTACCCCACTAGTAAACTGTGAGAAGGCAGGTATTGTGAAGACTAGATGGGAACCTTTTCTGTTTCCATGGGCAAACCAGGTCCATGTTGAGTGGACACAGCAGAGGAGGGGGGTAAGCATATAAATATCCTCTGCAGGAAAGTCCTAAAACACACTGTATTCTATCGTTGGAGGTGGGACTATTAAAATCCTGTTAAAAACGATTAAAAATAAATAGCTGAGAGAGTAAATGCTTGGAGATTATTTAGAAGGCTCTGACGGGCCTCTTTCCTCTATTTATTTTGGCTGTAGATGGAGGGATACCCTTATTCAGCTTTCTTTTAGTTGATTAACTGGTCGATAATAATAAAGAAAATGCCAATATTGACTCGGCTGAGGTTCCTTACTTCGGGACCAACAGCTTTAGTGTGAGTTATAGCGGCCTGTGCGCATGTGTGTCTGCAGCTAAAATATCTTTCAACTGGGTGAATTCACAGACTTAAATTGATTCTGGTAATTTTCTGAAAGAGTGAAACTGAGCGGAAAAGACGGAATTGTGTTTAAAACTGTGGAAGTATCTTTATACCGTGTAGTCTAACAGACTTTTGGTTGCATCTACTCTGAATTTCAGATTTTAACCTAACATTAAAACTACTTAAAACGACAGATTAATGAATAAATTAATTATCATTGTGAAAGTCTATCATTTAAGACTTTCACTATTCCGGCCTTGGTACAGAAGCGACATGAAGTGGTCACATTAATTGTTGCGCTCAGCAGCTCCTACAGCTTGCAGAGTGAAATGGGGACACGTAAGTCAGACCAGCCTCCGGTCTGAAGGTGAGACAGCCAATTACATTCCATCGTTGTAGTGCAGGGGGCGGAGGGGGTGTCTGGGGAAGAAAGAGGAGAGGATTTCCTGCACGTACGCAGACACGCGCGCCCAAACTAACTGTATCGCACGAGCAGATAAAGTGAAAGGCAGCAGACTTACGGGAGTCAGTATCTGTCACTTGTAGCTGCAGACTGCCTGGTGAGAGCTGTCCCTCTTGTCTCTGTGACCACAAGCGTCCTCTACGCCTCTATCATGTCTCTGCCCGCCGTCTCCAGGCTGTTCAGGACTGCTCTCAGGAGCAGAGTCGTTCCTGTGGCTAATCTGACGACCAAACCTGCCAAAGAAAACCTCTCTGCTGGGGTAAGTTTAGAGCCGCGGCACCTGCAGTCTTATCTCCATGGGGCCCATACCCCATATCTCATCCTCCCACAGGTCGTTGTTAATCTCTTGCATATAGCTTGGTTTAAAAGGTGTCTGGGTTATGTGAATGTCGGCTCAGAGGCTTTACCTTAACTGCGCCAAACTTCTCAATTCTTTATTTTTTCCCTCTCAGAATTCCTTTTAGATAAGTCTATATATAGAATATATTACTGGATTATTATCTTGGGTTATTAGTTATTATCTTTGTTCCCGGGAGAAAGACTCATTGTGTCCCGACTAGAAGTTTATCTATATTTAGCCGTTTTTTTTTTTTGTTTTGTTTTTTTTTTAAAGTGCGTCAGTATCTCGCCATTGTTCCGCCCAAATCCATCACGTACACTATCAAATAAATAGCACGCGCCACTGAGTGTGGCGTGTGCACCTCAGTATACACACTAAACTGCGGAACTTTCACGTTCTGTAACGACTCTATGGAATTTTCACGTTCTTCTGTAAATTTGTTGAACTTTTTTCTCATGTTCCAGCGGAACCTGCCTACCGAACAGGTGGCAACAACGACCTTGATCCGGACATGTAGCGCTGACCGGCTAGGTTGAAGAGTAGTGACCGCTTGTTTTCAACCACTGCGTTATTAAAAATTCACACCCTTAACTATTCCCTTCCAGTAGTGTACTTACAACGACGAATCTCATCATTATACAGTAATAAAGTTAATAGCTGAGTTGTGCCAGCTTACAGCTGGAGAACAGAAACTTCTGTTGCAAAATTATATGATCTCATATTCTGTTGTTTTAATGTATTATTGCATATAGTTAGTGTGTGCTACAGTCTCAGAATGCTCCTGGGATTTGTTCTTCCAGTCTTTCTAGTTTCCTTCCATCTTGTTGATTTGTATAATTTGAATCAATATTGACAATAAAACAACACTATGACTGTGTCTCCCCATCCAGGAGCAAGCAATAGGGATGACAGCCTTTTTCGTCGTCGTCCTGGTTCCCTCTTTCTGGATAATGGCTCATCTGGAAGACTACAAAAAGAAATAATAGAGGAACTGGAAAATGTAGGAGGATGGAGTTCCAGTCAATCTTTCTCCAGCATCTGATGAAACCAGATGATGGTCTTCTTTGTACCAATTCCAACATTTGGGTGGTGATAACATTCACCAGTGCTCCCATCAAAAAACATACATATTTAAACACAAGCATTGTTCTGTTTTTGTTGCTGATGGTGATGTAGATTGTGATAGTGTGCCTTACGATAAATAAAAAATAATCACCAGAGATTCTCAGAGTCCAGAGTAGTTCTTCCTTAAGTCTTTATGAGAGCAGCTAACAGTTTAAAACTCCAACAGCTTGTGTTCAGAGGAACCTCACACAGAGAAGCTGAAACTCTGACTCTTGCATATTTGAAATTATGTTCTTTCAAATTTAACAGATTTGTGTGATTTAGCTGGAAGTAAGCAGCTACAGCTTCTACTATCTAACCATGGAAAGTGTGGATGCGATAGGCAAACAAAAAAAACCAAATCAAAAACAATTTTCTTTTATCAAAATTGTCCACATTTAGGCCTCTCCATGTCTGTTCCACACTGCTCTATGCTGGCTGCACAGCACAGGATCAACTTTCAAATATAAAATGTAAAACGTTACTTGTTCCTTTGAACCTTAGAAAGAAAACACCCATATTTGCCTCGACTGTAGACCATTCATACACACCCACAACATGGTGTACTGATTAGCCAACAACTGATAAAGGTTCAGCATTTCTTGGATCTGTAGGAAAAAAAGTTCCTGTAAAAATCCATGTTCACATTTCCTGGATAAAAATAAGAAAGAATAATATTTAAGATGTTCACTATCTGTGTTATGAGCCTGTTGGTAAAATCCTGTTCCACATAAAGCATTCTGTGGTTCAGTAAACCTGGATATCTTGACTGAGTTATGTAATTTAAGTACATGAAACCAGTTCATCTGAAGGGAATAAATAACTGCACAAACTTAACTGAATGAAACATAAAATAACATGGCCCACAGCGAAGGAAGGGAATACATGTTGACACTACTTCCGGCTTCTGCGTTAGTCAGTTATAATTGTTTCAGAATGGACCTTGTTCCAATAAAGTTGTAATTATTAACTTATGTGAAAAAAAAAAAAAACATTTTCACTGAACTTTGGCAATTAAGCACTGATCTCAGCATTACATGCATTTTTTTGTTCCCAGAATTGTAGTAAATATTTTAATTACTGATGAATATAATGATGAATTATTTCATTTCCCAAGAACGAATGGAAAAACCTCTATTAGCTTTTCTTCATTATGTCTGCTGTTACCAAACCAGTCCTGCGGGTGGCAGCAGAGGCCTGCTGATTGTACATGTATTTGACCACTACAATTTATGAGTCTTGGTACTTTGGCTCATATCTGGTTACAGAAGCCAGATTAGGAGTGTGCAACCAAATTATGGCTCATTAATTTTTTGTTTTACATTTTCATTACTATATAAAAATACATAATATTGACATGATACGTGTCAATTTTTCTCAGTCTCAGTTATTCTGGACATTCAAATCCTAAGTGGGTAAATAGGCAACTCAACAAGTGAGCAAGTCCAGCTGCTCTTTTTAAATATTGTAGCATCAAAGGTGTAAAAGGTTTTACAATCTTTCCATTTTATGTCTTTATTCTTTTATGTCAAACAACTGGTTGTGCTTATTTCACCTGTTTGCATGATATCCTGTAAACAGGTGACATATAAAGGTAAAAGAAAAAAACTACTAGCAACATTTTGCTCCAAGAATCTGCTTAACCCATCATCTCTCTGCTGTAGAATCATGAAGATGTTTATTTCTGTAAATACATTTTCTACTCTTCATTGGTGATGAGAAATTACCATCACTTAATCTTTATGTACCCATTGTTTTATGTAAGGAACATGATAGTTTTTGGTTTTTCCAATAAAGAAAATCTGAAGACTGGAGCCTTTACATGCACTAAGCTCCCTTTATTATGATACTGCAAAATAGAATCTAACACAATCAATTCCCTTTGCAGGTGACCTCATTAGTAAGCAGAGATCTTAATCAGTCCAGTAAAGACGTCAGATGTTTGGCACAGGCCTGTGGTAAGTCTGGAGGAGAGCTGCAACGATCCACAACTTAGGAAGGAGAAACTGCTGACATGACAATTATTAGTTGTTCACAAATTCAGCCTTAAAGGAAAAGTGGACAGAAGGAAGAAAGCCACATTTTTACAGGTCACCAAAGGTCACATGGGGAAACCTGTGGAAGAAGCTGCTCTCATCAGGTCTAAATCAAACATTTTGGTCTGGCAGTGAAACACTGGTCACAGGTCATGTAAGTTCATATCAGTGTGGAATTGCACTGCATCAGAAAACATGTAGGAAAATTACTGGTCATAGTTACAAATTATTTTTATTTAAAGCTTAGCTTTCCTGGAAAAACAACTAATTTTGAAAAAGGAACACATTTAGAAATCTGTGACTGAGCTGAGGCGTTCTCAACAGGATGACTGCTTTTAGATTTCTGAACTACATGTGAACCATATTTATAGAGCTTTCAATAACCTTACCATAAAATAACAAGCGTCTGGGATCTAAAGAGTTAATGTATTTAAGACTGAGTGGTAAGTCTATTTCACCTTCTGAGGCATGTCATAAAATTCCCTCAAAGTTTAGAAGCAGTTTGAAAGGAGGGGAACCTGTTGGGTTGGTATCACAGCAGCAGCTTTCAGTACATCTGGGAAATGCAGCTGCAGTGGAACGCTGCTTCAGGCAGCTGCCGATGGATCAACTGGATGAATAGAAAATGTGCGACAGCATTTCACTCTGTGCAGCTCTGCAGTGAAACAAGTTTGCAGTTGCCATTATTTTGTTATTATGAAATATTCTAATAAGCAGAATACATATTTATATAAAAATACCCCAAAACAAGCATTTATTCATCAATACAGAGACAACAGTAAATGATGAAAATATTTTTTAACAAAAGCAGATTTCTTTAAGTTACAACAAAAAAAAAATCAATTGCAAATATTTTCTCTAACAAATGACATAAAATACATTTGTTCAATTGTTAATTCATGTACCTTGATTCACAATTATCAAAAAGCAACATAACATCAATCACAGACACGGGGCAGATTTCATAAGCTGTGAAAGGCAAAAGATACATCTACCAAGCAAAAATATACACAGAAAAATAGAATCTGCAGAAAAATAGAGCCATATAGATCTTGGTCAGAAAACCTAAAAATGTACAATTAATTTAAACCATTTACAAAAACATTCATTGAAAATCATCAAATATATCAAATACTTGCTTAGTAAAATAAATATTAAAAATAAAACGAATCACACTCCCAGACCTTCCAAAACTAGTTGACCTCCTGAAACCGGGTAAGACGTGGGAGTCTGCAAAAATCCCCTTATTTCTGTCTGAATGGAACAGCAGGGAGAAAACACTCCAACATATGGAGAAATATTAGCAAACATGAATAAGAACAGAATGGAGAGCAGTGTGTGTGTGAGCTGCTGGTTCTCCACCCTGGAAGACAACCAAGGTCTTACGACTGGTTACACATGGATTCATGGAAGAAAGCAAATATGTGTATGAACACCACAGATGCATCTTTAGCTTGCATTCAGAGTGGCTTATTCAGATTCATATCCGCAGCCTTACGGCTGTGAGATGGTGAGAGAGAGCAGGACTTTGAGCAGATAAAAGGAAGGCTGAACAGAGAGCAGAACAGCAGCTACTTCGCTTTGAGCTCTCATGGAACCTGCTGGATTTGGCAATGTACTGTCTACTTCATTATGGCTGCTCTACGGCTAATGTGAGATACTAAAGCCAGTTAAAGTTGTTAGGATTTTATCTGAAATATTAAATCCCTAAATGACAGCAACTGCTCTCACACAACTCTGCCTCTGTTATAATCACAGGACACGATTTTCAACCATATTCTCTATACTGTTATGTCTTTTAGTTCTCCAACAGAAAAATGAATTAGGTAGAAGCCAGTATCAGCAGGTCAAAGCTTTACAAAGTAATCAAGATTAAAAATCTGTCACAAAACTCTGGTAAGTGCCATTTCTAAACTTCAGGAACCAGAATAATCAGTTGGTGTCAGTTCTGCTTACATCCAGCAGAGGTTACCATGGTAATAAGCCCAGTTCAAAGATGAACCAGCTTGGTAGTTCTGAAACATTTTGAACTGCACCTAAACATTACTTGATAAGCCAACAATCATGCTTCATAGTCCAGACCTCTGGTCACATCTGTCAGGTTATTGATGGACAACTGCAAGACGTAGGGTTAAAGGTCATGTAAACAACTGGAGTCTGTTTATTGTTCAAGCTTGCCTTACATAGTAAACTCGGAGGCTTCAGTGTGCAACCTGCTGCTCATTGAAGCTTCAGAGAGATGGCTTCACATGCCAAACAAACAGGAACCAGAAAACACAAAATAAGGCCTCAAGAAATAAAGCAAGTCTTCGATCTGACCACCACATTTTGGTTTAACAGTGAAGCAGCCTGTCAGTCAGATTCATGGTTTACCTGCAATGTCTCACAAGCACGCACGCACACCCTGAGGGAAGAAAAGTATGGAGTGACAAAACTGCAGCCCACTGCTTTCACATCCTGCATAGAGAACTTAAACATTTTTTTCAACGCCCCCCCTGCAGTTTTCCACTCACTTTGGAATAAAGCGAGCACTAGTGCTGCTACACACAGCACTGTGTTATGATCAATAATCCAAACTAATGATAGAACGTAACATGGTGCATACTTTAAGCTCACACACATGTACCTTTGACGGTTCAGAAAAGTCTGGCCTGTTGAGATTACAACAAAATGACATCATAGCCTAAAAGCTGAATTTGTTTGGTCCAACTCTGTTCCACTTCCAGCTCTGTTCCGGTTTGGAACCAGCAGCAGACTCGGCTCTGCTAAAGGGTGGCGAGGATCCTGAGGAAAGAGATGAGGACGACGCAGAATGACTGTCCTACTCCAAAAACAAACGCCTCGAAGGACATCATGGTCTTCCCCGCTGCTTTGTACACCCCAGCTATGGCTGCACCTGAGGGACACAAACAGGTTCATGACTTTATGTAGGCCTACCAACATGAAAATGTGGAACAGAAGATGATGGTGTGGATAAATATATTGTAGGGGATTCTAAATAATGAGTCTATGTTCTGAAAAACAAACAAGAATCTACGTGTTTCAGTGGAAAATGTATACAATTTAAAGATTTCTCCTACTTGTTGTATCCAGACAAAATTAGATCATCTTGACTAAAATATCATAAGAGAAGAGCAAACACACACACTGAGGTGGAAGGCTTACTGGTGAGAACCCCCCCACAAACTGGTCCCAGAATGCCCATGAGGAGGATGGCGATGGGTGTGAACCGGGCGATCTTATGCTGCCGCAGCGTGGCCAGGGAGATCAGGGCAGCAGGCAGGTGGAAGATGATGGAGGACACGGCGGCCCACAGGAACACGCCGTACCACATCTCTGCCAGAGCAAGCAACACGCACCGTTCAATCTGTGGGACATGGCTCACAGAATGCTGGCTTTCTGGTGAAACTTTCTTCTGCTTGGAACAGTAAGTGTTTGGAACTACAGCAACAATCCATGGATACATTAAAAAAAGTGCAGGTACATCAAGAATGAATATGTATTATGAGCAAACTAAGGAAATTTGTGTTTGGTTATGTATTCTTACTTGCAACAATGTTTCCTAGCAATAAGCTGTTTACCTACAGAGACCTGTCTATGTTCAATCAAATGGTGCTACTTTTGGAAGAATAAATGCATTTGTAAGTTTAATTGAGTTCACTTTATGGACCTATGGCTACTTAAACACTGCGCCCCCTGTCCTTCCTCATTCTGATGGTTTTCCCACTGCTGTGATCCAGCATAAGCAGGTCAAGAAATTAGCTTGTAAGAGCAAATGTTAACTTTCTAATATGTTTACTATGTTACAGTTGAGCTAAATACTATTAGCAAGTGGATTTTATCATTGTTACAGACTGAAGCCAACATTGCTACTTACTGATCTGTTTCACTGTTTGTTTTTCCCACCTCAAATTATTATGAACTGATGTCAGACCAACGTATTAGTTCAATAGAATCTTAGTTTTTGGCACCATTTAAATGTTCTTCAGAAAAATAGTTGCAGATTAAATTACTGGACTGTGTCTACTGCTGGTGAGTAGCTCTAAATGTTTGGTTGGAATATCTTCCTCTTTGTCAGGTTATCTGTACCAATATGATTTAGAATATGTTGCAGCTCTGCTCGTTACATGTAAAGGGGCTAATTTTTCTAAGGCTAAGCTCAGATTTGGCGGCTGTAAAAAATAAGCCTCCATAGTGAAAGAAAACATGAAATATAGGGTCCACATGAAAGTTTTGCCACATATTTGACCTCCACTAAAATTACTTTGGAAAACTGTTACGAACATGATCTATTTTATATGTAGCTGAAGTTGGTTTCCAATTCTAACTTCCGATTCGGGAAATGACTAAAGGGCGATTCACTTAATTTTTCACGACCTTCCGCATCTTTAATCGACTCTAGTTTAAAAACTACTACACCTAGAGACTTGAAGCCTGGACTACATTATTCTGCTCTAATAGCAGAATATTTAAAACCATGTTTGGGATTTGTGAAACTTTTTCCTGATTTGTGAAAACTCAATAAATTTCGATTTTCAACATTTTTGGCACCTCTTTCATTACTACAACTGCTCTAATTAAAAAACTACAACTCATAGACTCTTCAAACCTGGACTAGATTATTCTGTTCTAACAGCAGAATATTTATCATCATGTTTGGGATTTGTGAAACATTTTCCTGATTTGTGAAAACTCAATAAAGTTCGAAAATCACAATTTTTTTTGGCATCTGGATCGCCATAGATTTACTCTAATTAAAAAAACTACAACTCCTAGACACTTCAAACCTGGACTAGATTATTCTTCTCTAATAGCAGAATATTTAAAACCATGTTTGGGATTTGTGAAACCTTTTTCTGATTTGTGAAAACTCGAAGTTCGATTTTCACCATTTTTGGCACCTCTTTCATTACTAAAACTGCTCTAATTAAAAAAAACTACAACTCATAGACACTCCAAACCTGGACTAGATTATTCTTCTCTAATAGCAGAACATGTATAACCATGTTTGGAATTTGTGAAACTTTTATCTGATTTGTGAAAACTCAATAAAGTTCGATAATCACCTTTTTGGCACCTCTTTCATTACTAAAACTGCTCTAATTAAAAAACTACAACTCCTAGACTCTTCAAACCTGGACTAGATTATTATTCTCTAATAGCAGAATATTTAGAATCATGTTTGGGATTTGTGAAACTTTTTTCTGATTTGTGACACTTCAATAAATGTTGATTTTACCACTTTTTTGGCATCTGGATCACATTAGAACTGGTCTAATTAAAAATATACAACTCCTACTATTCAAACCTGGACTATATTATTCTCCTGTTCTAGCAGAATATTTAAAACCATGTTTGGGATTTGTGAAACCTTTTTCTAATTTGTAAAACTTCAATAAATGTTGATTTTACCACTTTTTTGGCATCTGGATCACATTAGAACTGGTCTAATTAAAAATATACAACTCCTACTATTCAAACCTGGACTATATTATTCTCCTGTTCAAGCTGGATATTTAAAACCATGTTTGGGATTTGTGAAACCTTTTTCTGATTTGTGAAACTTCAATAAATGTTGATTTTACCACTTTTTTGGCATCTGGATCACATTAGAACTGGTCTAATTAAAAATATACAACTCCTACTATTCAAACCTGGACTATATTATTCTCCTGTTCAAGCTGGATATTTAAAACCATGTTTGGGATTTAGAAACAGTTTTCTGATTTGTGAAACTTCAATAAATGTTGATTTTACCAC
>NW_015117677.1:14308-15154 GCF_001443285.1 Poecilia latipinna
TCACAAATCGGATAAAAGTTTCACAAATCACAAACATGATTGTAAATATTCTACTATTAGAGCAGAATAATCTATTCAAGGTTTGAAGTGTCTAGGTGTTGTAGTTTTTTAATTAGAGCAGTTTTAGTGTGATCCAGATGCCAAAAATAGTGATTATCGAACTTTCTTGAGTTTTCACAAATCAGATAAAGGTTTCACAAATCCCAAACATGGTTATAAATATTCTGCTATTAGAGCAGAATAATCTTGTCCAAGTTTGAAGAGTCTAGGTGTTGTAGTTTCTTTTTAATTAGAGCAGTTTTAGTGTGATCCAGATGCAAAAAAAAGGTAAAATCAACCTTTGTTGAAATTTCACAAATCAGAAAAAAGTTTTACAAATCCCAAACATGGTTTCAAATATTCTGCTTGAAGGGGAGAATAATCTAGTCCAGGTTTGAAGAGTTTAGGAGTTGTAGTTATTTTAATTAGAGTAGATCTATGGCGATCCAGATGCCAAAAAATGGTGAAAATTGAACTTCATTGAGTTTTCACAAATCAGATAAAGGTTTCACAAATCCCAAAAATGGTTTTTCAATATTCTGCTATCATAGCAGAATATTCTATTCCAAGTTTGAATAGTCTAGGAGTTGTATATTTTTAATTAGACCAGTTCTAATGTGATCCAGATGCCAAAAAATGGTCAAAATCTAACTTTATTGAGTTTTCACAAATCAGGAAAATGTTTCACAAATCCCAAACATGGTTCTAAATATTCTGCTATTAGAACAGAATAATCTTGTCCAAGTTTGAAGAGTCTAGGTGTTGTAGTTTCTTTTTAATTAGAGCAGTTTTAGTGTGATCCAGATG
>NW_015117678.1:0-1562 GCF_001443285.1 Poecilia latipinna
TCAGTGCAAACTTTGTATTTTTCAATTATGTGATTCTGACTCCACAGCTGTCCCTCAGTTGGTTGGCAAAACCTTTGTCCTGCTGACTTACACATAGCAGATGAGATATGATGTGTCTTTAATAAAGCAAATATTATGACCCAAAACTTTTTTTTGGTCTGGTTGGGGAAATTGGTGAGTAGAGTGGCCATCAATATTACTGGATTCTATAAAATGTGGCTTAAAGCTGAGATGCATGTTTGGATATGTAAAAGCTAGCATAACTAACCTACTCTCCACTTTCTTTATATTATATTTTCTTAATTACAGTTTTTTACTGACTTGTGAAATGTGATCCCTTTTGACCTTGTTATCTTGCTCTCGTAGTGTTGACAATTAATATCAAAACTCTGCGTCCCTTTTTCAGATTCTTTGCTGGATTTTGTCATTTCCCTGACCACCAATATTTCTGACTCAATGTAAAGCAATAGCGCATTTGGCGCACTGCAACGGTGCGCACAGCAAGTCACATGATGTCCAATCCACCAGATCACTGAGCGGACTTACCATTTACGTTTTACAAAGGAATTTTATAAAGCATTACCTGGCTGTTAATGCTTTGAATACAATGTGCAGCTGCTGCTGAGTTAAATAGATATAGGCACATCAAGAAAAAAGGGGAAGAAAATATTGATGGGGACTGTCCCCTTCATGCCAGAGTTGGTGGGGACATGTCCACACCAGTCCTTCAGGAAGTTATGCTTATGACTCAGCAACATGTGGTCAGATGAGACCAAGATTGAGCTCTTTGGATTCAACTCAACTCACTGTGTTTGGAGGAAGAAAAATACAAAATATGACCCTAAGAACACCATCCGCACCGTAAAGCATGGTGGTGTAAGTATTATGGTTTGGGGATGTTTTCTTCTAAGAGCACAGGCCAGTTTCACCACATCAACAGAAAGATGAACGGGGCCATGTATCACAAAATCCTGGGTGACAACCCCCTTGCCTCTGCCAGTGCACTGAAAATAGGTTGTGGATAGGTCTTCCAGTATGACATACCAAGGATACAAAGAAGTAGCTCCATAAGAAGCATGTCATGTTCATGGAATGACATAGCCAGTCTTCTGACCTCAATCCAATTGAAAATCTATGTTGAGAGCTGAAACTTCACGTTTATAAATGCATGCCTAAAAACCTTAAGGATTTGGAGATGATCTGCAGAGAGGAGTGGGCCAAAATTACTCCTGAAGTGTGTGCACACCTTATTAACCCTTATTAACACCTTGGTTTTTCCACCAAGTATTGGCACAAGAATGCTTAGGTGGACTCAAACGCAACCTGACCAGACGAAGACCAAACAAAATATTTCAAAAGACTGACAAGTTTAGTCAGCGGACTAACCACATCTGATTTTTTTCTGTTTATTTATTTATTTATTTATTCATTATTTTTTATTTTTGCAAAACCCCCGATTAAAACCACACATTCCCAAAAATTGATGTAGAGTTCTTTTTGTCTGAGGGATGGAATTATAATTATTATTATTATTATTATTATTATTATTATTATTATTATTA
>NW_015117678.1:5397-15148 GCF_001443285.1 Poecilia latipinna
CGAAAATAAAGATATCCAAACTTGCCTGTTTGATCAGCAGAGCATTCAGCTGGGATGTAAAGATAGACAGCGTGTCAGAGAGTACTTTGAGTGGGTATATGGAAGTTTATTGTAAATAGAGAAATCATGTGCATAAGTTGTACATTTACAGAATAAAAATGCTTTTTGTCCATAAAGGCAAATTCACAAAGCGGGCATGGCTCAACTGAAGGATGACTGCAGTTGCACTGGTACCGCATGGCTCCTTCTTTAAGTTTTGCTCAGAGCTCCAGCATGATCAGTCCAGGCAATCTAAACTTAAATAAACTATCATCAACATTTCCCAGCAGATCAATATGATCTCTGTACACATTCTCCCTCTGAATCCTTCCACTGGTGATCTTCTCCATCAGAGCACAATTATGCGGCACACCTTGGCGCAGCTACTTCTATACGTGTGATTGTCTACACACCTTTATCACCTTAAAAATAATCAAACCTGACCTGTTTGGAGTTAATCCAACCTGCTTTTTCTTTTCCATTGAGAATGAAATTACTGTGCAGATGCATTTCATGCACTTTGGCACACAGACCAATGCAATACATCTTTATGAGACAAAAACTGAGGAAAATTATTTACTGTCGATTAAGGTTTTCACATCATTTTATTTTTATTTTCTTTGTTCTGTGCGCGTATTAGGTTATTGTCTGCGGATAATTGGGTTCAGTTTTATTGTTTACGTTTAAACAATAAAATATTAAATCATGAAAAAACATCGGGTTTGATGCTTCGTGGTCTAAATAACACTGAATGTAGTCAGATTTCAGTGTATTTAGGTGAGTTTTGACGCATTTTAGTTTGTTATTTTTCACAGAAAAAGTTTGCGTAGCTGCCGCACATTTTCACGACAGGTCAAAAGTTAATGTATTTACGCAAATTTTCACGCCACGTTAATTTTTATACATGCCGACTTGTGAGTAAAATGTGGCGCCGCACATTTTTGTGTGTACGCCACTTTATACATGAGACCCCAGGTGTGTGGCAATAAAACCAATCACGATTGTTTGCTTTTAAAGCAATTGATGGCACATTTCGACGCACCCACCTGGGAGATGCATTTTTTTCATTCGGATTGAACGATTTTCTGAAACAAATTCTGTGAAGAAAACACACTTTTGTGACTTAAAATAAACTCGTCAGCCGAAAGTGCTGTGTTTGTTAAAGGTTACACTTTCTGTTTGTTTAGATAAGTCACAATCCGTTCAGGAGACACTTTTTAAACTCTTCTTACAAAATGAGTGATTTCAGATCATCAATAGTTGCAACTTGTAAACTTGCAACACAGTTTTCTTAAGAGTTTCATAATCTAAACTCTGCTCAATAGATAAGCTTGAACACACTTCTTGGGCCTTTCCAACAAGCTTACACTGTAGCAAAAGGGACCATAATTCCTTTGACCAGCTCAAAGCAGCGGCTACGCACTCAAATACGCCAAAATAAGAGCCTACCTCAGACTTACGAAATGGCGGGACCAATGTGATGTGCTTGCTAATGTCAAAAGTGACAAAAACAGAAGAATCTGTGCTTGGTGGTTTTGGTGAAACTGCTTGTGAACTTTTTTGGAGCTCAGGAGCTCTGATTCGAAGATGCATGGCTTCCATTTGCTGCTCCTTGCGGTTCTCCACCTCCCTGATGTGGAGTATGAGACGTAGATCCTCAGATGACATACCTTCAAGAGGTTTAGAGTCATGGTTGATCTGTAGCTGCGTCAACATCCGTGCCGAGTGCAAGGAAGTCTCCGACTTCCTTGACTGCAGCTCAAGGAAGTCCTTGACTCCAGCTCCTGGCATGAACCTGTGCCTGGCTGAATTTCTCTATTATATTGGCCAATAATTTTAATTTTACCAACTTGTCCCTGAAGGAACCTGGGGCAGTTTTGTTTAGAATTAAACAAACTTTGACTCCTATCCGTTAGTATTTCATTCTATTGGATGTTTGATTTGAATATTGCCAAGAACAAATGAAGCAATTTGTCCAAGCAGAATAAACATAGAAAAACAGGTGGAGAACAACTTAAAAATAGTTATTATTCTCTTTTTTCTGTCTATGTCAGCTTAACATCACACTCAAACCCGTTGCCACGACAACCAACAAACAACAGTTCCAAGAGTGCACAGCAAAGATTAGGTTCAAGTGTATCAGAAACGTGAAAAACACAAAAACATTTACCACACAAAACACCAAAACATTCGGTCCGTTACAGTTGTAATGGACCGCTAAATCATTGTTGTGTTCCAGGACTTTTCAAATGGAGATGTTGCAAATCTTTGAATAGTTTTGACTTGTACATGAATTAGTGTTTGTGTGGAGAGATATTGAAACGAAAAGGTGACATGGCATGTAGAATGAATCACTATTTTTCTCAAGTAATGCTCATCCAGGTTCTTTTGTTGCCTCAAACCATCCTGGATGGGATTAACACTTAGGCAATAAGTCAATTCCCATTTCCCAGTAGTGAGATGTCTAAGCTTTCCCTGTGCCTGATTATCCAGACACAGATCTTAATCTCCCTATGTATTTTATAGGACAACTTTTCCACTGTGGATTGTTTGCTAAAGGCCTTGCTCCAATCCTGGTAAAACAAGTTTCCCAACAGCAGCTACAGCCTTCTTAACACATCCCAGTTCTTCCCAGCAGTTATGCTCATACAGACACAAAAACGCAGCACTTCACATGCTGCGTTTTTAAGCTCCATGATTAGGCTTTAATTTCCAACAGATGGTGAGATTTTCTTCACCTAAATGAAAACGCACAGGTATACAAGAACTGTTGGTGACCTTTAATAAACAGCCATGGTCCTGGGAAATCTCTTTGTGTAGTTACTGACCAAAACATTTGTGCTTTTTTTGTTAGGGAAGCAGAATATAAAGGTCTTCAGTTTTCTCTAGATCAGGTTACATCCAAGGCCTCCTTGCCGTTCGGCACCAATAGTGTCACCAACAGCCTTCCAGAGAACTGCAAAACTCTCAAAAGCAGAGTGATCCGGCTCAAGACCAAATCTAGACTTTCACCATACACTCAGGTGAGATTTCTGTGTTTTGTTGCAATACCATTCAGATTACAGGTTACAGGTTGTGCTGCAAATGAGTGAACTGGGGTCATTGCAATAAAACTGCTTCTGAAAGCAGATAGACCACAAGCAGCATGTTATGTAAATGAAAATGACTTATTCAATCCTAAGAATACTTACAATTCTGGTCAGTGGATTACACACAACCATCGTGGGCATGACATTAATATTGTTTTTAACAATTTAAAGAAATTCATACAATCCATACAAGGTCAATATTATACATAGAGACTCAGATATATACATATATGAAAATTTAAATTTAAAAAAGGAGATGCTGAGAGTTCTAGAACAGGGGTCCTCAAATCCCAGCTTTGAGGGTCAGTGTCCTGCAACTTTTAGATGTGTGCCTGGTTCAACACAGTTCAACAGTGACTTGCACAGACATATCGAGGCGCAGGTTTTCAAGTTTTAAAAAAAGGGCATCAGCAAATTGTTGATTGCACTTCTTGCACAATTTTCTAAATCTTACTTCCAATTTATATAAACTCATTCAAGAAAATAAATACTTTTGTCTTTGAAGTTATCTTCCAATAAAAACCAAGTGAACGGTGAGCACAATTTGAAACTGAATATCAGAAGCCTATACCACCATTCCTAGGCTTCCGGTACAGCCCATGTTCCCCTTTCAACCATCCACCAGACAAATTTAACTACATCCATCCACCACTTCTTCACCCAGATCATGCTGTCACTCTACTTCACCACAGATCTCCACAGCCTTAAAAAACACCTGAGTCGGACATCTGCAACATTATACCAACATTATGCAAATGCATTACTGTCCTCCACACAGACACTCTGGTCAAATGCTTTCCTATAATTTCACATTGCCTAACTCCATCCCTTATATCTGGTCATGTCACAATCCAACTTCCTTCTTCTGTCATTACAATAAACAGTATGTGAATTTGCCCAATGTCCATCTACTCCACTGGTCCACGTTGTTTATCTCAAAACAACATCATCTGAAAGCGACTCTGCTCAACACTCGTTCCCTCAACAATAAAGGTCACATTCATTTATAACTGGTAATATTCTTGACTTTCTCTGTCTCCCTGAAGCATGGCACTAACCCCTATTTCTCTTTAAACCAGACCACACCCCTGGCTTTACATACCGTATTTTCCGCACTATAAGGCACACCTAAAAACCTTCAGTTTCCTCAAAAGCCGGCAGTGCACCTTATAATCCAGTGCGCCTTATATATGGACTAATATTGAGTCACAACAGGTTTAGCAACTACGGTAAGCTGCCGCCGACATTCATTTTCGCCCGTAGAAGAAGCGCGCAGTGCATGCTGGAATAGTTGTCAGAACGCTGGTTTGTAATCTATTAATAAAGTTTGACTGACCTATCTACCTACCGACCGTCTATAATCAGGTCGTCTGCACGTCATTTAGCACCACGTTTTCCACGAACATGTTGTGCGCGAATGGAGAAGGGTGACCATCATCCAGCCATGCCCCGGCCCAGTCTCGGAAGGCTCTCCTTGCCGACCGGACTTGGACTGTTTTGTTGACATTCCCTGTAGTGCAGCTCCATCTAGTGGATGCATAACATAACTTCAGCCTCTACTGTAACGTCTATTCTATACGCCTTATAATCCGGTGCGCCTTATAGTGCGGAAAATACGGTACATTGAAAAAGCTTTGGAGCATGGAGGTGGTGTTATAGCTGTACATAGAAAGGACATTAAAACAACATTCTTGATGTTCCTTCATTTAAACATATTGCTTTATTGCTAGTCATTACAGTCATTTATCAATTCCCACTTCACCTACTACTCAAACCTTACATACTCTGGTGCATCTAACCCCAAGGCGCCGCTGTAAATAAACACTTTTAATCCCAGTGATGACATCTCCAACTCCATTACAGCAGATTACAGTAATCAGACTGCCACCACCTTTGCCTCAATCTCCCCATATGATCCCTTCGTTGCATTACTGGTCTCTCCTGTTACCTCAGTTGAGATGTCCAAGCTCATAGCAGGGATGTAACGCTTCACTTGTACTTTGAACACCATCTCATGCTGTACATGCTCCTCCTCAGTTACATTACCCATTGTCAAACTCCCTCAAACTAAACTGTGACAAGTCAGACATCAACATGGATCCCAAATCCCTTACCAAACCACCAACAACTTCAGCCTCACCATTGACAGCACCACTTTGTCTCCTCCCACTCACATCTGCAACTTTGGGGTCATGTTAGACAGTAACCTCTGTCTAACCTCTGTCTAACATGACAGAGGTTACATGGCAGTCAACAGTTCAGTTCAGTTAGTAAGCAGATCATATTTCCATTGTTGTAGCTCCAACATGCACCACTGCACCCCAACAGCATTCACATTCTCTTCATCGCTGCCTGCCAGTCTCCATATAAAATCCGCAAAGCTATTCTGAATTACTGCTGCTGTGATTCTCCTCTTGATTATCTTTATCACAGGAAGCCATTATGCTGCCGTGTTTACTGCTGGGCTTACAGTATATTCCTCTCGCTACGATACCCTCTCTCAGCAATCTTAGGCGAGCGTTCAACTATGTCCATTTATGTGTCATTTTTTATGTTTATTTTTTTCTAACCAGTTTACTTATTGTTCAAAAGTGTACTAAGGGCACAAAAATAATCAAAAGAGTTGAATAGTTGTGAAATAAAAATCACCACTATTGTTTTATAATTAGGGATCCCTGCTAAGTGTACAGCTGTACATTACAAAACCTAAAATGATTACATTTAAGACATGATGATTGTATGTAAACTTCTGACCATAACTTCCAAATTTTTTTAAATATTTGGGTATTATGGGTGTTTTGTAGAAAAACTATTGTCTCTTCCTCTTTCAAAAGATTCCCTTTTTCTTTGAGAGTTATCTGTTATCTATCTTTGGATTCTAAGATCATAAATGTATCCTTCTTTTGTGTCTGTTACAGAAATGTAAAAAAGTTATTTCTCCTAAACTGCAATTTAAGTTGGTTCCAGCTCACTATTCAGACCTCACCTTCATCTTACCTACAATGTGGGATTGCACATGCAATTTCTTTGATTTGTGCAAAGCTGACTCCTTTGTGAGTTCTAGTTAAGCCAGTAGGTTAAGGACTACAAAAGTAGTTCTTGGCAAAAAGCCTCTTCAGTTTCTCCAGGCAGCAGGACAGAAATCTGACCGTTAACAGCCAAGTGTTTAGCATGACACATAAACCTTTCAGCAATTGGCTTGCTGTGGTGGATGGGTGCCAAACACTAAAAAAGTCTGGCATGTTCCAGTGGATCTGATTGGGTTTTCTAACCTATAGCTTATTGATGTATTTGCTAATTGCTTTTACAAAAAACTCAAACAGGATTTTTATTTTTATTTTTTTGCATATGTTAAAACTTGTTTGCTGTCCACAGTAACATTCAAAGGAATTCCTACATTTTGAAATAAAATCCTGAAACCCAACAGTTTTATTTGCGAAGTTTCTTAACATATTTCTTCTTGCACTTTGTCTCCGTGTTGCAGTATCCTAGCTTCAACACAGAGTCTGACCTAGACAGTCCATGGGGAAGCAGTCCTCTCACAGACTCAGCTTTGCCTCAGCTGAGTGAACACATGGAAGCCTCTTACGGCTACAGAAACTTATCTGATCCACAGAGTCTCTGCTGCAGTTTATCTGAAGAGCAGCACCACACCACCAGTGATATCCACACACACATCCACGCACACGGTCAAGGGCAGAGCTGTGAGAGGGGTCGATGTATTGCAGGTCGATATTTTCTTGGAGCTCCACCAACCAGCAGGGATACATGGTTCAGCACAGCCCGGTCCTTTATACCGCTGAGTAAAAGGTACTTGGACAATCATGATGGATACAATAGCAGTTTGGCAAGCATCTCAGCAATCCAGAGCAAGCAAGGTAAGGACTCACAACATGGCTAAATATGCCCTACGTGAGCAAAAGTATAGACATAGTATGACCAAAACTAGAAAGGAGGCTCTTGTGTCAACTGCAGTAATATTGATTCAAGTTAATTCTTCTGACTGTTGTGTTGTTATTCTTTCTCTTTCTGCAGGCCAACCCCACTGGGAGGAAGACAGCATAGTCAGCTCTCCAGGTGGAGGCTCAGTCAGTGACTCAGGAGGTCTGTATCAAGCAGATCACCACTCCTGCAGCCCAGAGGAGCCCAGTAAGATTGATACTCTGCTAAGGGCCACACAGCAGATGATCAAGGAAGAAGAGAATCGAATGCAGTTACGCAAGAGCTTTGAAAATACACCTCCAGGCATTGTCAATGGGCTTCACAGAGGTGCTGCTTCAGGTTTTACTTCAGAGTACACTCAACGGTCCTTACAAACTATGGTGTGCCGAAGTTTTAGCCAAGTAATAAGCCCTGCTTCTAGTCCTACCCCTCTATCCAGATTTAGCAGTCCTAGTGCTGAGTGTTCGCACAGGCCCAAAGACTACCACCAGACTGACATGAATCCTCTTCCTTTGCAGTTACACAACCCATTTGGTCGGTTGGGTGCCCACACAGCTTTACCTACACCAGCACCTGCACTCTACCCCTCTCACAGTCACCCACGATCATATGTGGACAGACATCCTTCATATTCCTTGACAGGCTACACTCTGGAGCACCTGTATGACCCTGAGAACCTGCGGGGCTACTGTACCTCTGCTAGCACTGACCACTACAATCACTTCCTTGTACCAGGAGAACAAAATCCTGGACATAAAGGGCAGTCATTCATTCTCACCAACAGTAGCATTAGCTCCCACAAAGGGACTAGAGTCACATAGCTTGTACAAGCTGGCTATCTGGCATGGGCCTGCTATTTACAGTTTGCATTCATTTTGACTCTGCAAGGAAGCAACAAGTCAGGCAATGACTATAAAGGGAATTAATATATTTCTGAGTGTGTGAAAAATATTCACAAGATGAAATAACAAAATCATAGTAGAATACCAGTGCCTGGAGTCTTAACAGATAATTTTATTTCATTCTGTCGTTGTGTCCTTGGGCAATACACTTCACCCGCATTGCCTGCTGGTGCTGGTCTGAGGTTCCGGTGGCAGCCTCACCATTGTCAGACTGCCCCAAAGCAGCTGTGGCTACTATCTAGTAGCTTGCCACCTCAGTGTGTGAATGTGTGTGTGAGTGGATGAATGACTAAATGTAGTGTGAAGCTCTTTGGAGTCCTCTGGATTTGACAAGGCACTGTACAAGTACAAGCCATTTACAATTCCATCCAAGTTTATGTCTTTCATTTTTTCTGTTTTAAGACCGAAAGAAAGGATCATCTGACCTGACTACAACACATTGATTAAGCCCACCCTAAAATATGACGAGCCAGTTAGAGAGTATCTAACAGTAGTAGAGTCAAGGAGTTTTTCATTCAGGTCAGCCTGTATCATTATCAGATTGGATGAAGTAGCTGTTGGTGGGAAGTCATCTAGGAACTGAAAAACTGCAAGTGTGTTAATGAAAGAGCTAACTTCCTGCGCTGTGACATTTCTAACATTTGGGAAAATAAAATTGTAGTCTGGTTACTGTTCCTATTTATCCTGCAAGCAATTCATTTTAGAAAGTGTTCATCTTGCATGTGTGATTTTCTTGTCAAACAGATAATGGTGTAAAAAATCTGAGTTCTGTTGATGTGGTCAATTCATTTGATAGAGAAAATTAGAATAAAACAAATGGAACTGGAGTCCCTTGTTTTTAGACAGCATTTGCCTACACCTGTTTAGTCACAATGAGCTTTCTAAAATTTTGTACTGCAACAATTAGAGATATGTAAAGTTATCAATCTCTGCTTTGGTTCAAGTTGATCCTGTCAACTTTAACCTCACAAACTGATATGCATAACAATTTTCTGCACTTTCTCACTCATCTTTGAGGAAGAGGGTAAGCAAAGGGACAGATACACTCATGACAGCCATAATACAAATTAAACATGACCTGACATTGAGATCTGCTCATACTGAAAGAATAACTGGATATTTATACTAAAGATAGATGTTGATAATCAAAAGAGGCCTAAAGAAGATTGGGTCAATGTGAGGAGATGCCAGGCCAAGCAGCTCAAATAACAGGGTTACAATGATGGATCGCAGAAGCAACTGTTAATAAACTTGGATTCAAGTGTCAAGATTACCTTTTCTGACAGCTTCTAAATTAACCTATATTTATACAAGTGTGTGTTTTTTATTTGGATTGCCAAACCCATTTCATTACTTAATGTTATTTATAGTGTTACTATAAATATGCTTTGAAGAGAAAATCCCTTCATGTGTACTTACACGATCATATGTGCAAAAACTGTGTTTATTGAATAAATATTTCCACATAAATTTGAGAAATGAGTTTGAAATGAATGCAGTCAGATTCAATTTAACAGATTGTTTAATGAGTGTATTTTGACAGATTCTAAAAAATATTAAACCCTTTTTGCAGGGATGACTTGTGCTTCTTTTTCTATCTGTTGCTTTTATTAGGTTTCTTGGTCCTGCAATGTCTAAAACTTCGACATCTGTACTAAAATCTGACGAAAGTTTCCGTTATAGACTTAAGGCATTCTTTTTCCTCAGTGGAGATTATACTATACTATGCTATACTATACTATACTATACTATACTATACTATACTATACTATACTATAC
>NW_015117679.1:0-932 GCF_001443285.1 Poecilia latipinna
CGACTGGAGAAGCCACCAGCGACTGGAGAAGCCACCAGAGAGTCGAGAGCCCAGCGGCGACTCGACAGCCCAGCAGCAACTCCAGAAACCAGCACCAGTTTCACAGACCAACCCAGAGAACTAGAACATCCATAATGGCAGGAAATATCTTAAAGTTCCAGACTGGTACATGGTCTTTAAAACTGTCCCAGTCCATGTACCGACTTCTCTCAGAACTGATGGTGGCTTCTGGTTCTCCTGTTCTGCCAGCCTTTCTTGAAGCAGAGCATTTTCGTTTATCAGCTCCGCGTTCTGCTTGCACAGGTTTTTGATTTTTTGCCTGTTGCTGCGCTGTATACTACGCAGATTGTCCAGCTGTCCCCAAACATTGTCTAGATCTCTAGCCTGCTGATCAACCTTCTTCTCTGCTGTTTTCAGCTCCATCCGAAGACCTTGGGCTTCTTCTCTCAGACGTCCTTGGACATCTTCTAATGCCTCCACTTCCTTTATGTCGTCTTTATACTGGCGCTCTTTCTGATTTAGCTCTTCGCAAAGTGAGACCAGCTGACCACGGAGAGCGTTGTTTTGGCATTCCAGCAGGTCGTATTGAGCTTGCAGGCGACTGGGCCTGCAAGGTCGAGACTTTAACTCCTCGATTTTCCTCCGTAAGTTTTCCACGGTCTGCTGGAGCTCCAGGTTCTCTTTTTCCAGAGTTCTCTCCATCTTTTTTGCAAATCTTTTTCTTAGTAGTCTTCACTGAAAGCAAATATTCTTCTTCTGATATGTACAGCAAATGAGTTGGCATTAAAGGGAGTCATCAGTGATGTCATAGAGCATGAGTGACATCACTGGTACATCAAAGCCAATGTGTGTGGGTGTGTGTTCTGTTTTGTTTTTGCTCCTCTTCCGTGCATCAGAGCTCGCTCTGCAGCCATGTAGTGATGGCTTATTTT
>NW_015117679.1:7176-8237 GCF_001443285.1 Poecilia latipinna
GATGCATAACATGTTTTAACAAGATACGTATCATGTTTTAACAAGATACGTATCACGTTTTAACAAGATATGCATCACGTGATAGCGCTCGAATTTTTTTCCTGCGTGATAGCAATGCGCTTCCGTAGTTACCTCTGCTCTCTCATCAGTTCCTCTTTTCCCCTGACTTTTCACCTACCATCTACCTCCAACACAACATCAGTGACCTTTAATTACAGTTACACATTTTACACCATTTCAAGTTCAGTGTCAAAATCACATTTATAACCTTTTAGTTTCTCTAGTTTAGGATTCATTTATAATATTATAATAACCATAACTTATTAGTTACTCCTATTATAATCATAATGCGAGTTATTACAGACACTTCTGAAAAGAAACCAAGAATAATCCATTATTCTAATTATTTGATACCAAGTTACAGTTACTTGTTTCACCTGTAAGTACTTCCACAAGTGTAAGAGCAAGTTTTAACCTGCTCTTCCTGTTCCATGACTCTCTTTCTGCCTGACTATATTTTTTTTTAAATAGAAAAAAGTAGAATTAAAGCAAAGTTTGCAGGACACAATAAGAACCAGATTAATTTCATTACCGTCTGAGTCTACTGCTGGGTCTTGATGTCACCTGTTGAATCAATTTTAAAGGTAACTTTATTCATTGTTACTATTAAACCAAAATCTCTAGCATGGGGAAGTGGGATGATCTCGACTTTTCTCGACAAGTGGGAGAAGAGGTACTGAATCACAATATGTAATTTTCACCCACAGAGGACTTTTCTGCTTAATTCTGTTCTCCCATTCAGACTGGCAGTGTTTTTAAAAAGGTTTAAAATTAAGGCTCATTTGTGTTCTACAATAATCTTTGTAACAAAACAACACATTTTAAATGGTTTCATAAGCACACTCACTCTGACTGAGTTTCCAATGTGGAACGCTGCTTGTTTACCCCCAGCTCCAAAGTAGGATATATCGCTGTTGAGACTGCGACGTACAGGTTCAGGACGAGTGTAACCCTCTCTTTCACTGGATCCCCAAAAAGATTTCCAAGAAACAAGTCAGGTA
>NW_015117680.1:0-763 GCF_001443285.1 Poecilia latipinna
TCAGTCTCAGCTGTAAAAGTGCCTGAAGAAGCTTCAGAAGTTAAAATTAATGAAATGACACAGCATGCAACACTGTTCCTACAGAGCAATGAGGAGTCAGGATTGTGCTTGCGATAGACAGAGCGGCTCACCTTGTAGGCCATAATGAGCATGTGGATGACACCCGGAGCTCCGTGACACCAGTGTACCAGTCGGTCACTCTCGTTGCTTAGCGACGATGGGAAGTTCCCGGATCGAAACCTCTTGTGGCGGACGTAGTCAATGCTGGGGCGGACCAGCTCCGCCAGCATGGTTGGGTGGAGCCTGGCTCCGGGCTCAACAGAGAAACATTCAAATCACTGCTCATCTATCTCCTTGGTTACACAGGAGGATAACAGAACAGGAACTGGTAATGGCAGACATAGACCTAATTGACTTGTGAAACCTAAAGTTATGGGAAATGTGTCCTCCTGTTACCCATTTCTAAAATGTGCTTTTGCTAAGAGAACGTTCTAAAAACTAGTATAATATTCATTTAATCAAAAACATAAAATAAGTTCACCATAAAGGAAATTATGTATCATTCTATTGAGGGAAAAGCAGCCATTCAGCAAGACCTGGACAGTGACCATTATGGATTAGTTGTAAATCTTCAAGCAAACCTATTAAATCATTGTGAAAGTGTGATAGTTTTGATAAATACAAATTACTTCACATGAAGAAATTATCTTTAATCCTTCAGCTGTTACATATAAACCATACTATTATGAATCAAATTAAGCAG
>NW_015117680.1:6721-7754 GCF_001443285.1 Poecilia latipinna
AATTGAAGCACGTCAAAATGCATCAACACAACGAAGCTAATACGACATAAAAACAAAGCCATACTTGACGGAGTTTGGCTACATCGAGGCTCACTGCAGTAAAAAAGACATACGGAGGATCAGATAGCAGGTAAAGCAGCGCACAGCTACAAACACTCACCCGGATTAGCATGACGGTCAGAAAGCTAAACAAATAAATAAAAATAAAACAAATAACCCGCAAAATTATTTAAGTCTTCGAGCTGCGATGTCAGACGCTGGTTTTGCTCTCCTGTTGAACCGCTGCTAGGCTACAGGTAGTAATATTTAACAGACGGAGTGCCGCTTCTGCTCCACCTGGTAGTGACTCTCACACCGAACCTCTGCTTAAAGCTGCAACATCTAATTTAAAAAAATAAAGTTTACATAAGTATTAAAACCTTCGCTGTCCTAACATGAGACAGATCATCTCTGAAAAAATA
This sequence comes from Poecilia latipinna, assembly GCF_001443285.1. Classification (NCBI taxonomy): domain Eukaryota; kingdom Metazoa; phylum Chordata; class Actinopteri; order Cyprinodontiformes; family Poeciliidae; genus Poecilia; species Poecilia latipinna. The sequence goes on from NW_015117680.1 coordinate 7,183, forward strand.
ATCGATCTCCTCCCTGATCTGCATAATTACTCCGCTCAGTTAGAAACAGCCAATCAGAACTAGCAGTAATCAGCTAGCCGCCATGCTAACAGGAAGTTTTTATTCAGTAACTCAGGATTGTTTATTGTAATGGAACCTGTTTTTGCCTTTGAATGTTAAGTTTTATACTTGAATTTTTTGGCAATGTTGAGAGGTTTTATTTTGACTTTTACATTATTTAGCCTCTTCAGAGACTTCATATGTTTTCAGTCTGTTAAAGATAGTATTATCAATAGCAGTACAATTTGCACAATGCCTGTTTTGTTTTTTTCTTCGAAAATGTTATTAAAAACAAGTTTTTGTCTAAATTAAGGTGAATTCATGGTTCCTTTTTCCAGATAATGTAACCAGTAGTGCTTATGATTAAAAAAAATAATAATTATGTTATCGGTATCGGTGATCGGCCCTCATGGGTAATCGGAATCGGAATCGGCAGGAAAAAACCTGATCGGCACATCTCTAATTTAAACCAAACATTCAAATTTTGGTTCATTCAAATTTTCACTGAATTTGTGAAAACCAACAAAGAAGAT
>NW_015117680.1:11048-17320 GCF_001443285.1 Poecilia latipinna
ATATATGCATGCACCCATACGGCTGGAACACAGACGTATAGGTGCAAGTTAAGTGCAAATGATAACCTCTGCACTACTGTTCTTCAGACTTGAAGTTAAGCCATTGACTGTGTCAGTAGTGAGTGGGGCTCACCTTGGTAATTGTTGCCTCATCCACAGCATCAGCCCCAATTTCTTTATTAACATACAGCAGAGCAAACAAATATCCAGTCCGACCAAACAGCAGTTCATCAGGCATCTCGTTGTCTGGACTGACGACTGAGCGTTGCAGCTGGAGAAGCCTGGAGGAGATCCAAATGTTTTGATCAGGGCTAAGCTTTTAATGTGGGACAAAACTGTATAAAAACAAAATGCCTTCATTTAGTATTAAGCATAGAACACTATGACAAAATATTCACTATTTTTACATTTGAACAAGGGCTGCGTGAAATCAGAACCAGCGTTTGCCATTTTGGTGCCCAAAGCAAGATTATGAGCAGCTATTCCACCTGTCATATATAAAAGTTGAAGAAATACTAATGACTGAATTTTGCAACAAATCTATTTTATCACACAAATTTTACCATAATATTAGAAATATAAGGTATTTTTAATAATAGTTTTCTAAAATTATGATGAAATATGTAGCAAAACTGTTTTATGTTGCCCTGTCATGCACTGGTGACCTGTTCAGGTGACCCTGCCTCTCACCTGTTGACCTCTGGAGATGGGCACCAGCACCCCTGGAGGCCCCACTAGGGATAAGTGTGTATGATAATATTTGTCCTATCTGTTTAACATAACATGACAAGCAGACAATCATAATATTTTCCTTCCATCCATCCATCCATTTTCTTCCGCTTCATCCGGGATCGGGTCGCGGGGGCAGCAGCTTAGTATTTTGTGAAACATATTTAAGATAACAAATGAGGAGTGCAGGGGTAAAAGCACAACCCATATGTGCAAGCCTTAGTCCTCAACGCAGCTGTCACGGGTTCAGTTCCCGGCCTGATGACCCTTACTGCATGTCTTCCCCCTCTCTCATTATCTACTGTCCTGTCTGATCACTCTCAAATCAAGGCCAGTAGAGCCACTCCAAAAATATATGCAAAGATTTTAATGCAGGCAAATAATGAGGAGAAAATTAAATTCCTTCTGTTGTGGATAAATTATGCAGCTCATTAAAGTCACCACATAGTTAACTGTCACATAGATAGTTTAACGGACTATCAGGTGTTCTCCCACCTGATAGTCCAGTAGACTGAGTTTGATTGAGGACCAAAATCACAACACTTGCTACATTTACAGCTGCTGTGGTTCTTTTACACTGCACTGTGTCAAACCAACCGAACCCTATGCCCCAAGCAACCTGTTCCCCCCCTCGCCAGTGGTGGCGCTGCACCAAGAAACACTGAAGGAAATGACACAAAACCCTCTGAAGAAGACATTGAGAACAACTTATTTCTTTACTAAATGTAAACGAAAATGGAGTAGCGTCAGATTTTAGTTTCTGTAAAATTTCTATGATGTCTTTGGCAAAACACCATGAGCCATTTCTCCCTTTAGCGCACATGTGTCAAAGTCAAGGCCCATGGGCCAAATCCATCACACTACAGCTTTTTATGTGGTCCTCTAGATTTTAGAATAAACACTAAGTGTACTAAAATATTATGCTATCAATCAAATCAATGCAGTTTTTATCTGTTACTACCAAATTATATCAATCAGTCCGTATCAATCAGTTTTTTGAGAATTAGCGTGGAAATTCATGCAAAATCAATAAATCCCCACACTTTTTAGTGCTAAACACATAATTGGGGGTTTACTGCAGATTTTTCTCAAAAATTGTCAAAAACTTTCTGGTTTGTACTAAACAGCTGTCTCAGCCTTAATTGATGTCAGATTATAGTCCATGATCTATATAGCTCATTTATGACGACTTATTTACCGTCATAAATAAGTGCAAATATTTCCAAAGTAGTACCACAAACACTAATGCAAAAAGAGCACAAAAAGTATCACAAAAGCCTGCAGGGCCTGAAAAGATGTTCAGTAATATTATTTAATTTTAAGAATTCATTTATATTTTAACAGTTTGTGAACAAGTTTTATCAATAGATTCTTTCACAACTGGGCCTTTAAAAGCATTCATGATCTTGATTTGGCCCAAAACAAAAATTTGTTTTGTAGCGGCTAAAATCCTATATTTTAGGCTACTGGTGGTTGTTCTTGAAAGGTGTTGGTTTTACATGCGCTCAATTAAGATTCATGATGCCAATCTTCCGTTTGACATAAAATAGTCATTTATTTTCAGAACAATGTACATTGTCTTGCTGTTTCCATTTAGATCCACATAAATTCGACATACATCTAGCGCTAGAGTTTGTGTGTTTGTATGCTTATATTTACCCAGAATGCCCAGCGCTTCCTGCTTTTGGAACAGCAAACCGACAGGAGTTTAAGTAAAGTGGACTAAACAGGGCTGGTGTGAATGCAGCTATACTCTACTACTCACCTGGACACACAGTCTTTACTCTCTGTATTGTTGTTTAGTTTGTGGTATACCACAGCACCAACAGCCAGAGGTCCTGCATCGCCACACAGAAAAGTCACTTTGCGGCCATTCAAAATCCTCATGGCCCTCTTCACGTAGTCCAATGCCCTCTGCAGGTGGGAAGCCTCACTGGAGACACGGTGCAGCTGAAGGTACAATAAGGCAATGCCTGCAGTGACAGGAGAACATTTTCTATAGTTGACACACTGCAAAGTGTTATAATCATGCAGAGCAAGTCAGAGCTGCTCTTCATGCAGTTCTGACCTGCATGGGTTGTGGAGCTCATACAACTTCTTGCACAGAAAGTTATTTGTTGGAGTAACATTGCTTATGAATTCAAGTATATGGCCTAGGATAAGCAGAAAAGCTTGAAACACCATTTTTTTAATGAAGGGACCTTAAGAACTAATATAAAAAATAAAAAGTTTTATTTAACAAGCTAAACAAATCTCAGAGGCGTTAGTGAAGCAATCTGCAGCATCTCCTGCAGGTCAGCTACTATCAAACATGCAGATAAAATAAGTTTAACAAAGATGCAGTGGCTCACTTCACTTTATTATAAGCATGAAGAAATAAGTTCTAAAAATAAGACAGGTTGCTTAATGGAGCCTTTCATTTTGCAAGAAAGACTATATTAAGCCCTGAATAAAAAACACTGAGCTTCAGAATGATTACTGTCCAACAGATATTTGTTCACATTTCTGTGGTGATAAAGTAATGTTTCATTTTGTTTTAGGAAGCATACACAGACTGCACTTTGAACTTTTTTTTAAACTCAAATTTAACATGTTTGTTGTTACTAAAAAATCTCTGAAAGTGACATTCAGCTGCTGCCAAACTGTTTCTTCTACTATTATGTTTTTGTGTAAATAGTCTTTCACAAGTCATTAAAAGTCTTATTACTCATTAGCTGAGTTGGAGAAGCTTTTCTCCTGTTGAGTTGTGTCTCAAACCTTGACTTTTTTCCTGGAGATCTAAAGTTAGTCTGACCTTTAGATAACGACATAGCCTTTCCACCAAAAATGTACTAAATATAAAGCTATGTCATTTGATTTCCTTATTGTGATTTTGTGCCAAGAAAGAATGTTAGTGAGGGAGCTTAGTAGTCTTCTCAGCTCCACAAGTCCACTACCTCAAGGTCAGTTGTGCTCTTCAGCAGGAAGAAGCTTAGTGCATTATCAATAAAATTCATTATTATTATTGTTATTATTATTATTATTATTATTATTATTATTATTCAGCATTTCTCAATAATAAATGTAATGTTGCAGTGGGCGTGGAGGTTAGCTGGCAGGGATTATTCCTGGTTAGGATATATTGTTCTATATTGTTATCCATCTCCACAGCTCCTCTTTGGCTGCTGGCAGAAAGAAGCCCATCTAGCACAGACCTGTCCAGCCGGTGTAAGTGCTGAAGTCATGGGGGTCGGCAGTCTTCAGGCCTTCTTCCATCTGCTGGAGGAGATCTTTGATCTTACTCTGGACCTTCCTTAGAAATGCTGCATTAACCTAAGCAGAAGAAAAGAAATACTGCAAACTGTCAAGTACAGGGATTGTACAATACAGTTATGACTAGGCCTGTCGCAATAAAAGATAAATCAATTAATGCACAATAAATTAAACCTATCGACCTCATTTTAATTATCGGTTTTATCGTCTCTTCCAGCCTTTTTTTTTTCTTTCTGTTGATGACACTGAATTAAAAAAGGCTCAGCTCCGGTGCTCTTCCCTGACCCTACCTTCCTTATTTCCTTAGTGTAATGTCCAGCGCACACTACTTGAGTTCTCGGCCCATTTTCAAAACCTGAGAGACACATTAGCCGACAGAAATCGGCTAATAACGGTTCAGTCGGGTTCGATCGTGCCGTGTGGTGTCCAGCCACATGGGCACAAAATAATGGCTACAAGTCCAGTTAACTAATCTTAATATCAGGCATTAATCAATGCTTTACTAGAATCTACCTGCAATGCATGTGGCTAGAGTCAGCGTAAAGTCCTGACTGAATGAAAATCATTATAACCTATTTATGTCAGGTAACGAAGAACAGCTGAAAAGTTACCGGGTTTATCAACTGCGGTAGCAATTTGGCTCCAACTCTTCTCCTGGTCATTTCTATATTCTTTGCACGAAATGTTAAATAAATATTAATGTTGTTTCCACATATCATCTCCGAGGTCCGCTGGACTTCGGGTTGCGCCGTGTCAGCTGTTTGGGATTCTCCTCTGTTATTTCACCTTAGAAAGCACGGAGGAGAATTCGCGCTTTCTGATTGGCTACCTGTCACATTCAGCATTAAGCTCCCAGTCGGGGTTAGGACCCAGCGTTCTGATGCTAAAAACTAGCATTAATGCTAAAGAAAGTTTCAATGTAGTCAATAACCTGTGGAGAGTCAGAAGCATGTGGACTAAGCTGTACTTGTACCATTCAGTGTGTTGCATACGGTAAAATGAGCCAAAAATGCTAATAATAGCATGAATGGTATCAGTAGAATGTGGGGTATCACTACCATGTTGTCTGTCATTCACTTACTCCATTCAGTTTACGAAACATGGCTAATAAGTAAAAAAATTGGCTAAACGCCCTTTTTTTTGCATTAGCATTTTAGGTGAAATACTAATGTTTATTAGTATGCACACCAATACTAATGCACACCTTGTGCACACCAATGCCATAACTTGAAAGAAAATGCTAAAAAAAAAAAAGGCTCATATTATTGCACTGCGTAAGGTGGAGCACTAACTCGAGGAAAAAGGATCATTAAAGCTAATATAATTGCACCGCCTGCGGCGGTGCACTTTCCGGAGGGGATTAGTGAAGCTTTTATTTTGAAATTTTCAGTAAGCTTCATTTGAAATGGCCACACTAATTCCATGTGTAATAGTGATTGAGTTAAATCAGTTTTGTAATGCTCAAAGCACAAGTAGTTCAGAATACCAGCTAAGTCCTCCTCTATAGTAACAGACAGTTCCGCCATGTTGTAGTTCTGACATGCTGCTCAGGCCTCTGTTTTAAATGAGTCTTGGTCATAGATAGAACTACAGTTATGGCAGTTATGGCTGCTGGTTTGTAGTCCAAACCAGCACATCTGCCTTTCTCTGGATTCTGTTGCTATAGCGATTGGCCCTCAGCCAACTGCTGTGTGTGTGAGACAGAAAGCTGGGGAAGGATTTCTATCTTTGAGACACCCATGAAATGCTAATGTTAATGAACTGCCTTGCTGCGCAAGGCAGTTCACTATCCTGAGAAAACAAACATAAAAAAAGATTTATATCCTTGCACCGCCTATGGCGGTGCACTTTCGTGAGTGGACATTGCAGAGTTTTATTTTGAAACTTTCAGTAAACTTCATTTTCATAACCAAACTAATCCAATGTGTAACAGTGGTTTGGTTAATCCACCTGTATAAAGCCCAAAACAGGAAGTAGTTCTAACTGCCAGCTGAGGCCTCTCCTCTGTAATAATTGAGTGTTCCGCCATGTTGTAGTTCTGACCTTCTGCTCTGCCCTCTGTATTAAAGTGTTCCGCCATATTTAGAACTACAGAGTCTTTGTAGTCCAAACCCCAGCAGTTCTCCCTATCTCTGTATTCTGTTGCTATAGTGATGAAACTGCCCTGAGTGTGTGTCAGACTTATCTAACTTTATGAGACACCCAGTCAGATTTAATGGAAATAGCAGTCCGAACGACTGCTTCCCGTTTGGGTTCCGTAAGTCCGATCCAAAAACCGTTTGAAGCATATG
>NW_015117680.1:22496-26178 GCF_001443285.1 Poecilia latipinna
GTTTATTAAGCTCTGAAAGCTGAGAGGCTGTTAATATTCTGTCCTAGAATGCGGTAAGATGTGCCCTTTTTTTTTTGAGCACCTGCCCTTTTAGTGGTGTCTGCACGGCTCTGGCCCTTCCCTATGCATTGCTATGGCATGCCCCAAATATTGTTGTGCATTAACGGTTTAATGAAATTCATAATGGAATGCAAGGCTGGAAGTGGAATAGTTGTTAAAAAATTATTAAAAAGCAAACAATGACAGCAATGTTGTCTATCAGGTGACGGCATGTTGTACTAAGCAACCGTTTTTAAGAAGGTAACCACTGCTTACTAACCAACCAGAACAGGTTATCATAGCTAAGCTAACTGCAGTTACTGCTAGGTAAAAAATAACATAAAAACCTTTATCTTCCCACCTTTCCTTCAGCGTCCAGCGGCTCGTCAGAGTCCAGCTCAGCTCCAGCGTTCGAGACAGCGAGTCCCTGCTCCCAGTCAGGATACTGGTTAGGGAAAGAACGCTCTTCCATCTCTGCTTCTGTAGTTGATACCAACTTCAGCCGCTTGGACATATTTTCTCCCATTGCTACGGCGGCTCGGCGGTGACAGTAATCCTCTGCAACGCTGTTGGGGGGTAGACACATTTTATTCCTAGAGGTGTGGAGTCTTTATTGTGCTGTAATGCGCATATGACTTAAGCTCATATGCGCATAAAGAGTAACATTTACTCTACATTAATTTATTTGAAAAACATTTTAAAAAGCAGCAATCAATCCCGCCAACCAGTTGATATTATAAACAAAAATGTTTTTATTTTCAGTAGCTGCCGCACTCTATAGTTAACCATACGGAGTTTGTAAAGATCCTAAAGTATTCAGTAAAAAGTGAATGTACACATTACACTTCTGGTTCCTTTTAAAACTTTAATCGCCATTGCAATAAACTGAATATGGAACTTTTCTTCCAAAGTTCCATATTGTTTTTTGTGAACTGACCAACAGTTTCAATCACATTGCATCAAAAATACGTATACATAATTTTAACAAAAATGTTAAATGTAACTTCACAGACAAGAAGAGCATGTCTGTGAAGTGAGCACAGACTTACTTCAATTTACAGTTAAATATTGTTGAAGTAATAAAATAAATATAGTTAAATATTGCTAACCACCATATTTAAATGTTATGATTCTGGTTATAATAATCGTTGAAATTGTTATTTTAATTTTTATCCATAAATTTAACCCCCAAAAAGAAGTACGAAGTGTATTAATTTTCATTTTTGCTCAGAATTTCATCGCAGAACATTAAGATTATGGGACTAAAGGAAGGCATCGAAGGCAGTGAACCGGTGGCTTTTTTCGGGGCGTGGATTCCAAAAGTCCTGGGACTGCAGCAGACACGGATAGAAATTGAAAGAGCCCACCGCACCGGACCTCCGGCGGGGCGAAATGACCGAAACCATCCGCGAGCAGTCCTGGTGAGGCTGTACAACTACATCGATAAACAAAGGATCCTCAGCGCTGCAAGGATCAAGGGGACAATTCAAGTGGAAGATCGCAGACTCTCCTTTTACCAGGATTTCTCCGCAGAGATGGTTAGAAAGAGACAGGAGTCCGCAGACGCTCGGCGACAGCTGCGAGAGGCCGGCGTCAAATACGCGTTCCTGTTCCCCGCCGTGATCAAGATCTTCAACCAAAATGGGACGACATCATCTCTCTCCAACATGAAAGAAGTTAACGAATTCATGAAGACACTTCCTTAATGACTTCACAGGAATCTCTCCACACGTCCGTGTGTGCATAAACGACTGAGCAATATGAGAGTAAAACAACGGTGAATATTCAAAAAGAAAACAGGTACTTTAATAACAATATTCACTACTGCAACTCAGTTTGTTTACACTGTTTTATAAATAAGGGATAAAGTGTTGAGGTAAAACATTGTTATTACACCCAGCAAGTGTTTATCCAGGATGGCCTGATATTCAGACCCAGAGAGGGTAGGGAACCTAATACTTTAATTTTCTTTTTCTTTTCTCTCTGATTATGTTTTATCACTGGGCCCCCACCTGTTGTACCTTGGAATTAGGGTATGACGAGCTTGTTATTGTTATTGTTATCTTGTTATGTAGCTTGTTATAGTTACTGTTTCCTCGTTAGAGTCTGGTCCAAGCTTTGTTTTGGGTTTTTGCTTGGAACCTTTTCGTTGGTTTATCAGCACAAAGCACAATCTGAGGCAGGCATGTTGCAGGTTAAACTTAAATTTGAATCTTATCTGCATATTTTTAAAACACAGCGTCAAGTAATATATTGATATACTCGGAAGATGAGCATTAAGGTTTGCACATGGAATGTAAAAGGTTCTAATAACGTAATAAAAAGGAAGGCTATCCTAAATAGTTTAAAGAAGGACGGAACCCAAGTAGCATTTTTACAAGAAACTCGTCTTACGGACGATGAACATAAAAAATATTTAAGAGAATGGGTGGGGCAAGTTCATTTCTCATCATATTCAACAAACAAAAGAGGGGTTATAATTTTAATACATAGAAATTTCCCTTTCACAGCTCTAGACACGTTTAGAGACACGGAAGGTAGAATCATATTGATTAAGGGTGTTCTTTATGGAGAGAGTTTTTTGCTTGGTAGTGTATACGGCCCAAATGTATATGATGAGGATTTCTTTGCAGCGCTTCTTAACCAAATTGCTGAAATGGACTGCCCAAACATACTTATCGGAGGTGACTTTAATTGCTCTCTATGCCCTCTCATGGACAGGTGTCCTCCCCTAAACACTCAATCTAAGAACTCTAGGGCAGTGAAAAATATTTTAGAAGAACTGGATTTAACAGACATATGGAGGCATCTCAACCCCTCAACAAAAGATTTTACCTTTCACTCATTTCCACATTCAACAATGACGCGCATCAACTATTTGTTTATGTTGAATCATTTGGTACATTCTGCAGAGAAATCAGAGATAGGAACAATTTCCCTCTCTGACCATGCTCCTGTGACGCTGGCGATGCAACCGCCCAGAAAACTGGACCAGTCAGCTTCATGGAGGCTGAATAGATTGCTGCTGCTAAACGAAGACTTTACTAAATTACTAGAAGAGCAGACAGATTTTTATTTACAATTCAATGACAATAATAACACCGACCCAAGACTGGTATGGGATGCTTATAAGGCATATATGCGAGGGACAATAATATCATACTCTAGCTGTAAGAGGAAAGAAAGATTAGCAGAACAAAATAAAATTGAAAATCAAATTAAAAGACTTGAAAACAACTATATCATCACGAAATCAGTTAAAATTCTAGGGGAACTTAAAGTAGCTCGGGCCTCATTAACTGATATTATAACAAAGAAAGCTGAAAAGGAAATATTATTCGCACAGCAAAGATTCTTTGAACATGGCAATAAACCAAACAAATACTTGACAAAACTAGTAAACAAGTCTCCTGGTACAAACTTTATATCCTCAATTCAGGACGAAAAGGGCCATCGTCATATGGATAATAAGCATATAAATGAATGTTTTAAACGGTTTTATGAAAAATTGTACTGCTCTGAAGCAAAAACGGACACATTAGAACATGTATGGCTGAATAACTTAAATATACCACAATTATCTTAAGATTTTGGCTACTAGACTGGAAAAGGTAGTTTCTAACATAGTCAATATAGACCAAAC
>NW_015117680.1:27688-31023 GCF_001443285.1 Poecilia latipinna
GTTCCCTCGTTAGAGGATGGTCCAAGCTTTGTTTTGGGTTTTTGCTTGGAACCTTTTTGTTGGTCTATCAGCACAAAGCACAATCTGAAGCAGGCAGGTTGCAGGTTAAACTTAAATTTGAATCTTATCTGCATATTTTTAAAACACAGCGTCAAGCAACATATTGAAATACTCTGAAGATGAGCATTAAGGTTTGCACATGGAATGTAAAAGGTTCTAATAACGTAATAAAAAGGAAGGCTATCCTAAATAGTTTAAAGAAGTACGGAACCCAATTAGCATTTTTACAAGAAACTCATCTTACTGACGATGAACATAAAAAATATTTAAGAGAATGGGTGGGGCAAGTTCATTTCTCATCATATTCAACAAACAAAAGAGGGGTTATAATTTTAATACATAAAAATCTCCCTATTACAGCTCTAGACACATTTAGAGACAAGGAAGGTAGAATCATATTGATTAAGGGTGTTCTTTATGGAGAGAGCTTTTTGCTTGGTAGTGTATACAGCCCAAATGTATATGATGAGGATTTCTTTGCAGCGCTTCTTAACCAAACTGCTGAAATGGACTGCCCAAACATACTTATCGGAGGTGACTTTAATTCCTCTCTATGCCCTCTCATGGACAGGAGTCCTCCCCAAAACACTCAGTCTAAGAACTCTAGGGCAGTGAAAAATATTTCAGAAGAACTGGATTTAACGGACATATGGAGGCATCTCAACCCCTCAACAAAAAATTTTACCTTTCACTCATTGCCACATTCAACAATGACACGCATCGACTATTTGTTTATGTCCAATCATTTGGTACATTCTGTAGAGAAATCAGAGATAGGAACAATTTCCCTCTCTGACCATGCTCCTGTAACGCTAGCGATGCAACCGCCCAGAAAACTGGCCCGCTCAGCTTCATGGAGGCTGAATAGATTGCTGCTGTTAAACGAAGATTTTACTAAATTACTAGAAGAGCAGACAGATTTTTATTTACAATTCAATGACAATAATAACTCTGACCCCAGACTGGTATGGGATGCTTATAAGGCATATATGCGAGGGATAATAATATCATACTCTAGCTGTAAGAGGAAAGAAAGATTAGCAGAACAAAATAAAATTGAAAATCAAATTAAAAGACTTGAAAACGACTATATCATCACAAAATCAGTTAAAATCCTGGGGGAACTTAAAGCAGCTCGGGCCTCATTATCTGATATTATAACAAAGAAAGCTGAAAAGGATATATTATTCGCACAGCAAAGATTCTTTGAACACGGCAATAAACCAAACAAACTCTTGACAAAACTAGTAAACAAGTCCCCTGGCACAAACTTTATATCCTCAATTCAGGACGAAGAGGGCCATCGTCATATGGATAATAAGCATATAAATGAATGTTTTAAACGGTTTTATGAAAAATTGTACTGCATGCATGGTTGGATAACTTAAATATACCACAATTGTCACTAGAACAGGCAAACTTATTAGAAGGACCCGTAACAACTCTAGAAATCGAAAAGGCTATCTCTTCACTTCAATCTGGCAAATGCCCAGGTGCTGATGGTTATCCTGTCGAATTTTTTAAAACTTTAAAAGGTAAGATTAGCACATTATTACATCGAGTCTTTAATAAATCTCTAGAAGAATCTAAACTACCTGATACCATGTATATAGCAAATATCATTGTAATTCGTAAAAAAGACAAAGACCCAGAACAATGTTAGTCATATCGACCCATTAGCTTACTTGGTGTGGATGTGAAGATTTTATCTAAGATTTTGGCTACTAGACTGGAAAAGGTAGTTTCTAACATAGTCAATATAGACCAAACCGGCTTTATTAAGGAACGTCTTTCATCAAATAACACTAAACAACTTATTAATATTATTCAACACCTTAATCAGACAGACACAAACCCCAGGCATCATTGTCTCAATGGATGCGGAAAAAGCCTTCGACCGCGAATGGGAATATATGTTTGAAGTGCTTAGAAGATTTGGACTTGGGCAAAATTTTATAAACTGGGTAAAACTTCTTTATAGGAATCCTTCAGCATCTGTCTTGACAAATGGCCTCCTGTCTGCACCATTTGGGTTGGGAAGGGGGACAGCACAGGGAAGTCCTTTCTCTCCACTGCTGTTCTCCCTGGCTATAGAGCTGCTTGCAATTGCAATTAGACAAAATAAAGATATCAAAGGTATATTAATAGGAACAAAAGTGTACAAAATATTATTATATGCTGATGATATCATTTTAACCTTGACAGACCCTGTAAAATCTATCCCAGCCCTAATTGGCTACGTCAATAAATTTAGTAAGATATCTGGGTATAAGGTCAATTACGAAAAATCAGAAATTATGCCTTTGGGTTTCTGTGACCGGGGAGAGCCAGCATTCATCAAACCATTTCGATGGGCTCCTATGGGGTTAAAGTATCTGGGAATACGCATGACATCTAAAACTAATCAACTGTATCCCGAAAACATCAGTCCTACAATCTCCCATATTAAGGATAAATTGGTGAGATGGAAGAGGCTTCCCATATCCTTTCTGGGAAGAGTTAACCTTGTTAAAATGATAATTCTCCCTCAGTTAATTTATCCAGTGTCTATGCTGGTTCTGTTTCTTGACTCTAAAGACTTAGCTGGAATAAATAAAGCAATTTCAGAATTTATTTGGGCGGGCAGGAAACCTAAAATTAAAACTGAAGTTCTACAACTTCCCAGAGCCTTAGGTGGATGGGCTCTGCCCAAAATTGAGAATTATGTATTGTCTTTACATGCAAGAATTATTTCAATGTGGGCTACCCAAAAGCATGGCTAAGGATTGAAGAAAGTGTTTGTAAACCCTACTACCCAATAAATCTGTTAAATAAACGACAACGAGAACTCCCAGCCATTGCTAAAGATAATTTTCTATTTACTAATACCATTAAAGCATGGAATATTCTGAAGAAAATGTTTGGACAGAATAAAAACTTTTCATGTCTGACAACACTGGTAGACAACCCAGATTTGACAGTAGAGGGCGCTGGTCCTGATCTTAGGTCATGGCGGGATACTGGCGTTGCTAGGATGCATGATCTATGGCATAGCGGAAAATTCAAGACATTTGAAGAATTAAGAACACAATATGGTATTGCTTCCAGGGACTTCTATAAATACCTTCAACTAAGGCATTATGTTAAGGCAAAAACTGACTCACTAGAGGTGGATTGTTATTTACTTGATAAAGCTATTCTTGATTGTCATAAACGTGGGAGATTTGTGTCAAGATTCTATGCTGAGTTACAAACGCCAAGGAAAGATAACTTGGAGAATTTACGATCAACCTGGA
>NW_015117681.1:0-686 GCF_001443285.1 Poecilia latipinna
TAACTATAGAGGAATATAATTATACTAATAGTTAAAAGTCTTGTTGGTTGATTCACATTAAGATATGTTTTGACTGAAAAGAAATGTACTGGGTCAATCTGACCTAGAAGTCAGAAAGGAACTCATTTCATGGGTAGAGCACCTTTAAATTCCTCTATAACTACTTCACGGATTTCGCCTATCACGGGTTATTTTCGGAATGCAACCCCTAAGAAAAACAAGGGTTCGCTGTAAATGTAGTGTTTACTTATTTTCTACAGCAGAAGTTTTGTCAAAAAAGCGAAACAGGCTTCATTTCATAAGGTTGTAAAAACTTTTTAATAAAAATGTGTGGGAAAAACACATCCTCATTCCAAACACATTCACTTAAATTTTCACTTTATGGTACATGTTCACATTTTTTATTGACTGTATATCAAATATATTTTTAATTTAACTGAATATATGACATAATACAATATATAATATTCAATAAAATACAAAGACTTAAATCTTATTGTATGGACTAGGTCATCAAATCACTATCAAATCACTACATTGCCTGTAGGATTTTTTAATGTACAGCAGATGTCAGTATTCAGTGACACAGTATCGAGACAGAATCGACACAGTTTTGCTATGGGTCGAAACGATACATGACACCTCATCTACCCATCACTAGTGTGTCAGGTTTTGCAGTCTTGGGC
>NW_015117681.1:4784-9735 GCF_001443285.1 Poecilia latipinna
TATATGAAGCACATGCATTTTTATTCTATTTTAACACATTTTTTTCTTTTGTTACCTATTTTTTATGTTTAAATTTAGTATTTCTCTTCAATAACTTTTAGGTCATGTGACCTATTGAGTCAAAATCTGAGTGAATTTCAGTGAAATTGTTATAGATCTACAACAACATAGGGGTGCGGGTTTCATCCCCCTCTCTTAGAAGTGTAAAAGGGTGCGGGTGTTGTCTCCCCCTGGTTGAAAAGGGGTGCGGCTTTTAATGTTTTTATCTTTATTTTTTATTTATTAACTTTTATTTTTATTATTTTTTATCTCTTTCTCTTTCTTATTGTTTATTCAATGTTACATGACTGTGTTTCTGTTTTTAATTTTGTAAAGCACTTTGAAATGCCTTGCTGCTGAAATGTGCTATACAAATAAAATTTGACTGATTGATACAACTCTAGATCTATAACTCCAGACTGTTCCTCTTTAGGTGCAAAAATAATCAGTTTTGTTTCTGTTCAGCTGCAGAATGTTTTGGCACATATATCTGTTTTAAGCACCTATTCAGTGACTGGAGGGGTTCAGAGTCACCTGGTGACATGGTAATGTAGAGCTGTGTATTGACAGGGAATAAAAAGGGTCAAATCAAATAAAAATGAGTGTACCTCATCTGTACAGACTAGTAGAAGAATTTCATGTGACTCAATAGGTCACATGATCTAGATGCTATTGAAGAGAAATACTAAATTTAAACATAAAAAATATGTAACAAAAATAAAAATTTAGTTAAAATAGAATAAAAATGCATGTGCCTCATATACAGTTTAGTACAACAATTACACACTGATTTCTAGTCAATGTGACACACAATATGGAAGCTATTGAAGAAAACATATCTAATATTAAAATTATTTAAAATATTGAATATGACTTGACATTTTAATAGAGGGTAGTGTGTCTCATGTAAAAGCATGAATTACCACTTTTTTGTATCAGTCGGTCACAAGGCAAGGCATTTATTAACATTTGTTTGACAGGAGTGTTTAGTTCGGAAATTTGTTGACAATCCCTAAGTGAACCTCTGAGTGCCAAGGAGGGAGCTGGAGAACGGCTGGCCGAAATTAGCGTTCATAAATCAGATCAACCTTGAGCTAAACGCCGCTTACACGGCGGATATTGGAATATCCAATATCCAACTCGAAACTAACTTCACTGCAGTCGGTAACACAATAAAACCACCGAGATAAACGTTTGTTTTGATCTGTAGCCTGTAAAGATGGCACCGAGCGACTGTACCGAAATGCCCCACAACGTCTGACGCAGTGACGTTGGTTCCAAAGCTCTATTGGCCAATAGTAGAGGAGCTGGACATAGAAGGCGGCTCTTCTCATTAACATAACGATGCACACGGAAAATTAAAACCAGGAGAGAAGAGGCAATGACAAAAACAGGGCTTGTATAAGGAAAAGACCAAATTAAATATTTACTTTTCCTGACAAAAACGCATGCTTAGGGGAAATGAAAGAGAAAATATATACATTACTTTACAGAAACTCGTGTCTAAGGAAAAGTAAAAACTAAATATATATTTATGCTTTTATTTCATATGTCAGTTTTGGTCCTCCATAAATTATTAGAAAGCGATATTTGTGAATAAAAACTTAGCCAGAGGATTAAATAATTAATATCGTAATTTAACTCTTTATCCCCTGTTAGAAGACCAAATTTTATTATAATAAAATTTAAAGATGGAAAAGATTTCTAGAACAATATCCACTTTTGAAAATCTTTCTAAAAACGAAATAAGTTACAACTGAAAAAAAATGTGTATTGTCTGAAAATATGTCACAAAATGCACATTAATTGATTTTTATGTTGAATTTCTTTTGTAGAAAGTAATTACAGGAAAAACTTTATTCAACTTTATTCATCTTTATTCGTCTTTGTATTCTTTGATGCACAAAGAATACAAAAATATGAAAATTCATATCTTAATTTTTTGTGGGAGTGGAATAGAAAGGCATTTGGTTCTTATTTTCTTTAAATATTTCATCATAATTTTTAAACAAATGTTTTTTTCTCAGGCTAGAGAGAAAGAAAATAGCAGTCGGAGTGTTCCTTGTGAATTTCTTGTAACATTTCTATCAAGTCAAACATTCATAATTTATTTTAAGAATGACATTTTAATTCCATTCCTTTTTCTCTTTGTTAGCACATCAGCTTCACTTTATATCTAACATTAAGCCACATAAAAGATGTTTTTTTTCAAGAAACAACTCAAAATGTAATCATGTCTCTTAATTAGTCAAACCACAGGGAGAATTGCCTTTATGACTGTTAAATTCAATGTTAGTGCATTTTGATGAGTATTTTTTGTCATCCTGGAAATATAATGTTCACAGAACAAGTTGTGTCACAAAAGAAGAAAAATCAGCTTTCAAGTGTAATGTATTGAAATTTTTGTTTCACTCTACTGAGCATGTGCTATTACATCAAATTTTGCTCTGTATTCAACAAGTCTTAGCAAAACATGTTTGAACAGCTAAATATCTCTAGCAATGACGTTGGAAAGCAAAAATACTGTACATTAGAATCGATTTTTTTGTTGTTGTACTTTTTATCAGTCCAAGTGCCAAAAGAGTGAACAGCCCCATCATTTTGGATATCGAAGTTGCGACACAATGGCATACTGTCCCAATTCTCTAAATTTTGAACAATTATGTTCCCTTTGATTGAGTGCACACTTCATAGAGGGGCGTATGGCCACTGAGAGTATTGGAATAGTTCGAGCACAGCAGCAGGTTGACCTGAACAGAAGGAGGCCCTAAACAACAAAAAGAAATAAATAATAGCTCTACTCATTTAATCATTAGCATAACTTTGGATCAATAACATTTATCATTTGGCAAATAATAAATCCATCTAATTCTACTTCTTTTGAGTTAAATTTAAAAATGAATGCACAAAGAGTGCAAGGTACTTTGTCATTTATGATTTGTAAATAGAAATAAAAATCTGCAGGTCTGCACTGTAAAAACAACAACCAAAAAACACTTTGTTTTGAACAATCAACAGAAGAGAATGTCTTCATGGACTTTTCTTGATCAGATCACTGTGATTAATATCTGTTTTTTTCATCTATTCATAAGAAAAATGTTCTAAACATCACTTAAATCATGGAAAAGCTACATCCTTTCCCACTATAACATTACAGAACATAAATAAGTGAGGTAAAAGCTTCTCCATTCTTAGGAAGCCTTTATTTGCTTGGAAGTTCTACTCCTTGGAGGGATGATCTCAACCTTGAAAGGGATAAAGAATTCAAGCACAGATTTTGTGTCTTTTAATTCCAAGCAATATTCCTGAGCAATCTTTTCCGCCGACCAGGTCCGAGGCTGGTGCTGGTGGCTGCCGAGAGCCTTGAGAGCCTCGGCAAGGGTTAGCTTCCCTTTAGGAACATCTGCGAGCTCTGGCAGGCTGAACGCGCTTCCTGGTAAACGGACTCTGAGGGGCCTCCGGTCTGCTTCTTTACCTGCAGACGCATTCCCCGAAAACTGTGGGGAAATGACACAGCAGGCAGTTGGTATAAAAAAACCAGGGCTGTTGTAAACAATTATTTTAGCATTCAAGTAATCTATTGATTATTCTGACGATTAATCAAGCAATCAAATAAAACATTTGATAAAATATTGATAACTACTGCCATAAAGTATTAATCAACATTGGCCCAAATTTACATTTCTAACAATTAACTTTCCTGCAGTTTAAAAAAATGTAATTGTAACAATAAGCTTAAATAAAGCTCAATTTTTAAGTAACCTGGACAAAATGTATTAAAAATAATACAATTACTTGCATTAAAAAGTTTAATACATTAAAATCTGCGCTGCTAATTATTTCAAATGAATACATTAAAGTCCTGACCATAATTTTTAGCTAGGGCATAATTTTGATGTAGAAAAAAAATGTTTTATTTTGTTTACGTTTTCAAATAACATAAAAATGTTGATTTGGTTGGCACTTAGCCCAACCAAATCAGATCTTAACAGAACTTATATTTATTCCAGCTGTCTTTAGTCATGTATCTCTGCCAGCTTTGCACATCCAAAGGCCAAACAATTTTGCAGATTTCTTCTTAGCAATGAAGTTTGACTAATCTCTATTAGTCAAACTGGATCAATCATCTCTACAATTTGTCAAAAATGATTCTTTGAATTTACCTCTGTGCTTTAACTAGGGCATTTTATTACAAGCACATGATGACTTCTGAAGGCTATTTGTTACACTGGATTTTAATTAGGGGTGTCAGGGTAAAGTGGGCTTCATAAATAGATATACGCTTCACTTTTTGGATTTTAACGTGTAAAAAATATTACAATCATCTGATTATTTCGTTTAATAAACAGACCTGCTCTAGTTTGTGTTGGTCTATCAACTAGAACACCAATAAAATGCATTCAACCCAGTCCTGCTCAGCCTGGTCTAACTGAGGACAGAACGGAGACATTCTGAGGTCCTGCTGTCATTCAGCAGAGACAGAGACAGAGACATGTAGGATTCAGTCTGACCTCTGGAGTTGTTTTTCCGCCGACTGTTGGATCCGTGGACTCGACATACACAGACCTGAGATGTTCCAATAACGACTCATTCTTCTTCATCACCGACTCCGAGGCTATAACACACAGAACAAACCAGTTACCACACATAACCCGAGGCAGGTTCTAGAAAAGCGAGCCCACAGTGGGTATGACCCTTGAGGTTACCCAAGCAGCTCAGCCTCTCACCCTCGGAGCTAACGGCGGACGGCGTCGCTGTGGTCGCGTGCCGGGGTGCTGACCTCGGCTTCTCTTTGGAGATTTCTCGCAGCGCGCGGTTCTCCACATTATAGTTTCGGAACATCCGCGCGAGTCGAGCACCCATGCTGGTTGTGTCCCAAAACCCTTCTTCTTCCTCCTCCTCCTCCTCCTCC
>NW_015117681.1:13580-13857 GCF_001443285.1 Poecilia latipinna
AAGTGATTTCCCTTCCCCTTTCCCAAAAAGAATTGTAATCATTATTGCCACCTCTAAAGCCCTTTTTGCTAATTTATCTGCCTTTTTGTTGCCTTTTACTCCTTCCCTGCTGGTATCCCACAGAACCAAATATCAGTGCCACCCCTGTGTGATCTTAATAAACTGTGCTGAATTTTTAATACTAAATCTTTCATATTATTTCATTATTATCTCCCTGAATACCTTCTATAATTGCTTTGTCTATGTTATATCCAGGAATCTTAAAATCTAGCTGAGG
>NW_015117681.1:16976-25591 GCF_001443285.1 Poecilia latipinna
TTTAGCATTGTTTCCTGAACACATATTATATCTGGGATTATTTCTAATTCATAAACATTTTAAGTTATTGTCCATTGGCTATTAAACTTGGCATTCCATTGTGGAATATGTAGAACCATTATAGAAGCTTGGATCCTAATCCTGAGCATTTTCTGTTTCAGTGGTACTCAAAATGGTATGAATCTGATCTGCTTGTATTTCTTTCATATCTAAAAATCTTCCTGCTGCTGTTATAATTGCTTTTATTTTATCACTTTTCTTCTTCATTTGTACTGTGACATTAATAATGTGGAACACAAAAGCTACTAAGTTTTCTTTTTTCACCACCATTGTATTTTCATCCACTCTACATTTATGCAAACATATTTGTTGTTGGAACCAAGATTTGTCTCTGATAATTCTGCCCTTGGTTTGAATTCCAAGTTGTGTTTCTTTGACCCGTTTCTCCCACCTCATTCCTCTTGCACTCTTTCCTTATTCTTTTTAAAGCTTCAGCATATGAAACTCTGTTATTTTGATTCTTTGAGCTTTTCTGGCTTCCATTTGCACTTTACATCCACCATATGCTGCACTGTGTTCTCCTCCGCAGTTACATTTGATTTTAGCTATTTTATCACATTTTCCAAATTTATGTGGACCTCCACATCTTGGACACCTAACTTTCTTTAGCAGTGTGTCCCATTCTTTGGCAAGTAAGACATCTGAGGGGTTTAGGGATATACTCTCTAACTCTGTAGTTCATGTTTCCCAACTGGATATTTTCTGGCATAATATATTCAAATTGTAGAATCACTGCCATAGTGCCTTTAAGTTCCCCGTCTCTTTTACTTTTAATCCTGGTGGCATCTTTTCCCTCTTTGATTTCTTTTTTTACATCCTGCATTGTCATTTCAAGTGAAACTCCTGAAATTACTCTCAACTTTGGTAAAGATCCTGGAATATATGTTTTTAATTCTTTCCCCCATCAGGGTTTTCATTTTGATTTTTTTCTGTTGTTGTGGTCACTGACGGCATGATTCAACACTCTTCTGTTATTCATAATTCTAGCCATTTTAATTCTCCCTATTTCTTCCTCCATTTGCTTTGGTCAACTTTACCGGTTGAATAGATCTCCCATCTCTCTTGAATTCCATCATGACTTTAAATTCCACTCCTATGCCAAAATCATCCTGTACTCGTGAACTCGCCCGTTTGTTTGTTTTTGTCTTTTTGCCAACTTCTGCTCTTGCCTCACTTTCTTCTGACCAACTTCTTGCCCTTTCTTGTCTCTTCCCAAGTGCTCTTTTCATTCTTGATGATCTTGATATCATCCATTCCATCTCATTTCTGCTTAGGGTTGCCACCTTTCAGAAATCAAAATAAGGGACGCCCACCACGGCGCATCATCCTACTCATGGGGTGGGACGTCTGCTATGGTAATGGATAATATTTTATGGCAGTGTTTTTTGTCTTTAAAAAGTGATCCATAGAGCAGTCGTTCATGCGTACGACTGCTTGTACGCATGAACGAGCAGTTTTGAGGTAACGAGCAGTACCTCAAAACTGTACTCCAGTCAGAGTAGTATATAAATATGTTTAATTAAGCAAGTGTAAAAAGCATTTGGTAAACCACTGAGTAACTGATCATAACACCTGATTTAATATTCAAAATGTATCCACTGTGACAATATGTGTTTTCTGTGTAGTTATTTTTGAGGTTTTTCTGTGTTTATTTAGTTCCGTTTCCCCTGTTGAGTCTCTGTGTTCTCTGTTTTCTCCCAGCTGTGTCTTGTTCCCCGATTACCTTCCCTGTGCATTTAACCCCACCTGTTGTCTCTGTCCTTCGTCGGATCCTTGTTGTTTGTTACTCGTCAGATGCGAGTTGTTGCAGTCCGTCTAGTTAGTCAGTCGGCCACAATAGAACTGTGAAGTCCTGTGGCGGCTTCAGCTCTCGGTTACAGTCATTTAAGTCAGTAGCTTCCAGTGTTATACATATACAGCAGCTAAAAGTGCAGCACTATAATTTTTAATTCAATGTTAAAGTAAAATTGTGAAGATTAAAAAAAAATCACCACCGAGTATTAACAAAAGACATAAATTTGATCTTACTTGGAGCTGATAACCTATATTTTTAAGTGCTCTTCTGTTATTGTAAATGACATTCAATTGATCATTTTTATCTCCCATTTGCTGTAACAAATCCTTGTTCTCTGAAATTGTTTTTTCCTTCCTTTTTCCTGCAGCTCTTAGTCGTCTCCCTGGTCCAACAGGCTTAAATCCAACAGCTGAATCACCTCCTAAATGCAGTCAGGTTCTCCAGAGTCCTGCTAACGACCTCATTATTTGACTCAGGTGTGTTGAAATTGAGACACACCTAAAAGTTGCAGGAGACCGGCCCCCCAGGCCTGGAGCTGCCCACCCCTGATCTAATGCCTTCCTGATTTCCGCTTGTTTATCAAGACCATTTTTTTGAACAGTCTTTTGACCCAAATGGCTTTATTTTAATTACGTATTTTTACCTTACCAGTAAAATTCCATACTGGTAAGGTGTCTTTGTTAGAGAAAACATTTTATTAGGGTATTAAACTGACTGATGTTTGATTTGTGATCATTTTGTATTTTATGTCTTTTAATGTTTTGGTTGTTTTTCCCTGTAAATCACTTTATGCAGCTTGTGCTGTTGTCTATCCCAAAAAGCAAACAACCTTTTATTCTTGGGGGTACAGCCAATCAGTGTCAAGGAAAACAAATGGCGGTCCTGGATTGCCTGCTTTCCAAGCATCAGCCAATATTATGTGAAGTAATTTTGCATGTGGGCATTTCAGCTTATAAAGCTGCATTTTACTTTGGATATTTTAGATATGCTCCAAATATTTTACTCAAATAATTTACTCTAATAATTTGTTCCAAAGGAAAATCTGCAAATAGGTGAAACTGCAAATATAGAACTGTGAATATTTTGGGTATCCACTGCAACCATGTCAATTAATGTATCTTACCACTTTGAATGAATTAATGAAATGGAAAAATAACATACAGAGACCTTTACAGTATCTGGAGAATTATTTGAGAGGACCCAAAAATGTAAAAAGACAGATTTTTCAGCCGCTTCCATCCAGTGGTGTTATGCAGTTTCACAACAACTGGAAGACTCATTTGCAAAAAATACAATGTAGTCCTGATTTCACTCATTTGTTGTCAGGTTAAAACCAAAGCAGAAATTGCAGCCACTTTAATTTAACCAAAGTGTAGTTTTGCTAAAAATACAACTGAAGTTTAAATCCATATGCAGCTCTTTGTTGCTGTGGTGAATGGAAGGCTGATTGGGTGACTGACCACTGAATGCTTATAAATTCCTGCATAGAGTGTCAGTTCAAGATGATGCCATGAGTTAACATTTCTGCTGACTTCCCCCAAACATCTGTGGCTAACGTCAGGCCCTGTGCTGAAGCCCAAATGTATCTTTACTTGATAAAAAGAAAGCAACAAATGTTAAAAGCTTACTAGTTTTATTAAAAAGAGAATTATAAGACATTCCTAGAAGAAATAATGATATTCAGAAGGTGGAAATCAAGAAGAAAATGTATAATTAAAATTTGAGTGGACCAAGAATGTACTACATCCATACATTTAGTGCTCTTTGTCTTTTTATGTCATTTTGGTTGTTTTCCTGGACAGTTACAAATTAACTTTTTAAAAAACTTTTTTAACTTTCCTAAACAGTGGCCTTAATGATTTGCTATCAGATCTGGTACAAAGAGGAGTGTGTTTTCAGTTCACCCTGAACAGACAGGACATCCTGTCATGCGGAGGGGTTCAGGGTGTCAGCACTGTGTGTGAGAACACGATGAGTAAAGGTACAGCAGGATGAAGCAGTCAATCAAAACAATGGTGTAAAAGCACCTCTGTGTGTGGAGGCTCCGCCCCCTCTGAAATCGAGTAAGCAGAACAGCCAGCAGTAGGAAGAAGGTAGTGGTGTTCATAAGCAAGAACAGTCTAATGTAGGAGGGGTTACCAGAGACCCCCTCACTCCTTGCTGTGGCCACAATGTGAACCTCCTTAAACCTGCGGCCTTTAACTAAGCCCCCCTTCCTGTTCCTGTGACCAGCTGGATAATCCACAAAGGCCCTTGAGTCTGCATCCCCTTCCTCTGGACTGTCCTCATATGTATGTTTTGATATTCTCTGTCTCTCATTCTTTTCGCTGACCTCAATTTGTGCAAAAATGTCAGGCAGATTCTCAGACAGCTTCTCTCCAAGGTTTAACCTCTTTCCCCCCTTACCCTTGTTCTGTTTCTTGGACATAGCAAACATCTTCTTAATGACCTCCTCTGTCTTCTTCTTGTCAGAGAATTGGAGGAGGTGCTCAGCGGTCCTACGGAAGCTGGCAGTGTTGAGGACTCTTCCCAGGATGTGTCTTTCCATCTGCTGGAAGACAGGTTTGACATGCTGGAGATTGTCCTCCATCACATTGGCGTATTCTTCAACTTCCACAGGGAAGCTGTCTACAACAGCTGCTGCTCTCTCAAACACAATCCTTTTGTGGTCCAGCAGCACTATGGCGAACACAGGCTTGCTGGTGACCTCCCCTGTCAGAAGGTAGATGGTGTAGGTATGGTCTTTGGTGGATAGGTAAATATCCACCTGCTGATCATGCCCACGTAAGCTGAAGCTCTGTACATCCAAGCCTGGTCCAAAGAAAATATAGGCCACCCTTGTGTGCGGGTACCTCAGGGGCATTGTTACATTCACATAATTGGAGCCATTATACGGATACCCTCGAGGGTAACTCCAGTAACCCACCATCCCTTTGTTACTGGAGTTTGTGTCATCCATCCAAAACATCTTATAGTTCTCCTTCCCATGTGTTACAAATGCTCCATGAACACCATCTACTTTTGTACTCTGAAATGGGAGCTCTGTGTTATGAAAGAAAGCACTCATGGCCCTGGTTGGGCTCCCTGGGTCCAGGTGGATGTGGTCAACCATGAGCAGAAGCTGTGGGTGAAGAAGCAGCAAGTTCCTCTGGAAGTTCCTGATTTTCAGTTCTGGGTTATAAGCCGAATGTCCTTCGCCACGAATGAAGACCATTCCCTCTCTCTTTATAGCAGCTTCCACTCTGCCCTGGGCATCGGCTGCAAGGCCCACCTTGTACTTTAACCACTTAGAGTCACAGGCTTCTGTTACTTGTCCAGCCCAAGGTTTAAAGCAGCTCCCAGATAGGGTTGAGCCAAACAATGCCACATTGTTTAACAAAGTATACTTGGGTCCATACAGTGCCTCTGTGATGAACGGGACACCGTTGGGTGCAAAGGTGAAAGAGTTCTGATCTGGGTGCTCATGACCAGCGTTGAAGTTCCTCCAGCCTTTGATCCACTCTTTGTACTTGTTATTGTGAACGATGTCAAAGATGGCACGTCCCCCTAGTTTCCCAGACTTGAAGGACAGAAAGGAGCTGTTGGTGCCAGAAGGCAAAGCACTGCCATACGTCACCACACCCCAGTCCTCGAAGTAGTGGAGCTGAGACGTTCCAAAATCTGCTGGGGGTTTGGGGATCAGGCCAGGGTCATACCTGCATCACAAAGACGAAGCAATAATCAGATAGGGAAAAGATTGTAGACAACTTTAACAACTTTTAAAGTCTGAGTTGTTTGTAACTTGACATAAAACTGATCAGTGATAATGATCAGTTTTATGTCAATTTAACCTCTTATGTTGCTCAGGTAAACCAAAACAGCCCTGTCCCAGAGACATTCTCTTGCTTCTGGAAACTGGAATGGGAGTTAAAATCTCAACACATGCTTTCAGTCAGGAACCAGACTTGAAAATTGAAGGACACTTAATAACTCTCCTGATTGCTTGACCTCCGAGACACAAGGGTTTAATTTGAAAAGAAAAAAATGAAGGAAAATTTAATAAAAGCAGAAAACAGTTACAGGTTCAGATCTCTAAAGCAAAATCCAACTACAAAAAGACTTGCATTACATCCAAAAATCCTTTCTATCAGAGGTATCACTCCTCTGGAGGGAAGTACTAAAATGTAACACCCAAATCTAACCAAAAAGTCCCAACTTATTGTGTCCTAAGCTAAGTTTTAAGAATTATTATGCACGACTAACACATGAGAAGGAATTACAGAGAAATATAAAAAAATGTGTTCTGAGTATCTGAACACAGAGACTCAGACCAGAATCCCTGTGCAGAGCCTCTATGTTTAAAGCATTGATGCCCTGCTCTGCTGCACACCTAATATGCAGTTCCTTTTAGCTTCCAGCAGAATCTTTTGTGGGAAGCTCCTGTGTCCACAACTCTCCTGTTTGCTTGACCAAAAGGTGGTGCCAGGCAAATCCCTCTCTGCAGCCTCTGCATGCTGTGACCTGAACCTCTGAAGGACACCTCCAGTCTCCAGCCTGGACCTGACTCTGATGCTGACCTCTGGGCCTTCAGCTTCCTTCAGCCACAGAACTTGTTAGTGGGTTTTAAATTTACACCCTTGGGAGTAATGAGAGATATGTATGGAAACCTTTGGAATTTTTTCCTTATTCTCAGATTTAGATAAAAACCTGAATCTACCTTTTTATTTTCTAAAAACAAAAGAGCTTCTACACTAAAATCTAGTTTGCTCTAGTTTCAAATCATTGATCAATTTGATATTTGAGATATTAGGCACTCATGAATTCCAAAACAACAAAAAACAATTCCATCATTTTACTTCTCTGGAAACCTTGAAAGGGATTCAGTAAAATAGCCAAACAAATTCCTGTTGCAGTTCAAATTCAGCTGATGGAATATCTCAAAAACTTTTGGTTTTAGAAGTCCTTCAGTTTGGCTTTAAGTCATTTTACAGCACGGAAATATTATGTTAATATGTTAATGATATTTTCTAAGCAAAGATTGCAAAAATCATGTATTGCTTGTGCAGTTGGAACTCGAAGCTGCATTTTACACAGTGGATCGCAATGTTTTCATCACTGGACTATAGCACTGCATGCTGGCTTGGCTTCAGTGATTACAATCATATTTCTCAATGACAAAGTTTGTTATGTAATGTTGTAACATAACCACTATGTTTGTTTTTTGGTTGTTGTTTTTTTTCTGAATAAATACATTGAAGAAACATATCATCTGGTTTGTATATGTAACCCAGGAAAAAAAAAAAACTGCCATTAATCCTGCCTTTGCTGCTCTATTGATTAGAGTGACAGTCAGTCACACAGGTTATTCAGGCTTGCTCCAGCTTTCCCAGTCAGGTGTGAGGGGGAGAGCTGGAGACAAAGGTGCTTCCAAACAATCAGTTCATCTCTTTGTTTGTTATGCACTTTTTGAAAACTTACAATCTACAAATCATGTAGATCTGAACATCCAGTGAGCTTGGAGCCATGAAGCTGTCATGCACTGAACTATAAATGGAATTGGTGAGTAGTGAACACAATGTTTGTTTGTTTAGCATGTTGGTGGTGGTAGCCAATGCTAATTGTGTGATCATTAATTGTTATATGATCAACCTTCTTAAATTCAACATGTGTTTAAGATAATGAGATAAATGTTATCTTTATTGTCTGAAAGTTTAGATTTTGGATATAATTGCATTTATTTCTGTATGTAACTGAAAAAAGTCTAGTTAATTAGCAGTCTGGTAATTTACTGGTCCTGTTTATTTTAATACAGGCCAGGTGACCCTCTTGATTGGGGTTAAAGGATGGCGAGTGTTGGGAATGGAAATCCCGATCGATGAATCATAATTTGTATTGACACACGGAGCATAAAATCAGCCAAGAAAAGCATTCAGACTTTACTTATTTTATTAACTTTCAGCGCTGAAAGGAGACACTTTACCATCACATCCGAGAAGAGTTTCTAAAAAAGTCTGTGGAGCGTCTGAGGAGAAGGAGGAGGGTAGCTGATTATATGAACTGAAGACACTCCCTGAAATCACACCATGTCTCTGTGGCCTGATAAGTTTCTGTTTCTCTGAGAAATGGACCTTGGTGTCTAACAGAATCAAAAATGTAACTCTTTACTATGGGCCCTTTGTCTAACAGCGTGTGACTTTTTCTCGACCTTGGTAAAGCATCTCAACACGAGCTTCTGAGATCTGGCTGGGGCCAGGAGAACCTGAAATTCACTCCATACTGGTCTAGTAGGAGCCTTATGGTCTGTATCATTTCCCCCTCCATCTCACCATACAGACACACAATCCACTATTCATCTCTTCATCTGAAACGACTTGCGCTTGGACATTGTCAACTTGAATATCTGGACAATTCAACTATGGACTTTTCGAATGTGTGTCGGTCAGACACTGTGCTGACCAGCGGGGAAATTTAAGACTGTTGTGCACAAATGTATGGAAGATCTATTGCAGTACTGTGTATATTTATTATTCTGGGTTCTATGTATGTTTTGTCTTGTGGCGTTCACTTTAATTTTCTCTTTAAAATGCATGGCATTGAAAGCAGTTATTCTTTTGCATTGTTTTTATTGATTACTGACAACAGCTCCAGTAGACGAATTTAGTCTTGCATATCTCATCTAGTCCCTTAGTACATTAAATAGTGCTACATATAACATCCATCCATTTTCTTTACACCCTTGTCCCTTAGTGGGGTCGGGAGGGGTGCTGGTGCCTCTCCAGCT
>NW_015117681.1:31663-33145 GCF_001443285.1 Poecilia latipinna
ATAAATTACACAGTAATACTTTTACATTTCCTGTCAACTTAACATCTTCTAATACAAAACACGGTGGACCACCAGTGGACCGACTCGACGCCCCGACCACCAGGCTCAGCAAGTTTTCTGGGGAAAACCCTGCTGTTGGATACAGGTAAAGTTAGCTAAAACATGACTAAGCTTGTTAACAAGTAGCTTGTAGGCTACTGGTGTTGTTGTCTATGTTCAGCTACAATTCATTTTGCCCCCCAAAATGAATTGGAGCCGGGGCTGAGTATAACAGGAAGTCTCTAAGAATCCAGCCCCCACCCCCTTCGCTCACACACATCGTTCAACCAGACAGCTATTTGTAAGCCATAGCGGGTTGCGTTCCGAAAATAACCCGCGTTAAGTGAAATCCGCTAAGTAGTTGCCTTTATTTTNGGCCAGGTGACCCTCTTGATTAGGGTTAAAGGATGGCGAGCTTCTGAGAACTGGCTGGGGCCAGGAGAACCTGAAATTCACTCCATACTGGTCTAGTAGGAGCCTTATGGTCTGTATCATTTCCCCCTCCATCTCACCATACAGACACACAATCCACTATTCATCTCTTCATCTGAAACGACTTGCGCTTGGACATTGTCAACTTGAATATCTGGACAATTCAACTATGGACTTTTCGAATGTGTGTCGGTCAGACACTGTGCTGACCAGCGGGGAAATTTAAGACTGTTGTGCACAAATGTATGGAAGATCTATTGCAGTACTGTGTATATTTATTATTCTGGGTTCTATGTATGTTTTGTCTTGTGGCGTTCACTTTAATTTTCTCTTTAAAATGCATGGCATTGAAAGCAGTTATTCTTTTGCATTGTTTTTATTGATTACTGACAACAGCTCCAGTAGACGAATTTAGTCTTGCATATCTCATCTAGTCCCTTAGTACATTAAATAGTGCTACATATAACATCCATCCATTTTCTTTACACCCTTGTCCCTTAGTGGGGTCGGGAGGGGTGCTGGTGCCTCTCCAGCTAACGTTCCAGGCGAGAGGCGGGGTCACCCTGGACAGGTCACCAGTCTGGCGCAGGGCAACACAGAGGACAAACAACCATGCATACACACTCACACCTAGGGGCAATTTAGAGAGGCCAATTAACCTGACAGTCATGTGGGAGGAAACCAGAGTACCCATAGAAAACCCTCAGCCACAGGGAGAACATGCAAACTCCATGCAGAAAGACCGGGGGCGGGAATCAAACCCAGAACCTTCTTGCTGCAAGGCAACAGCTCTACCAACTGCGCCACTGTGCAGCCCTACATATAACAGTTGCTGTTATTTCATTGTAAAATTATTCTGAATTTCCACTTTTAAAACTGACTTTGGTCAGGGTCATGCTGGTTTTAGGTAAGGCTGAAATTGGTGAATAAAAAGGGGTGTGTGTCGGTTTTTAATATCTTAGACCAAAGGTTTCCAAACTGTGGGGCGTGCCCCCTAGGAGGGGGGCGCCG
>NW_015117681.1:38927-40105 GCF_001443285.1 Poecilia latipinna
TAAGAATCCAGCCCCCACCCCCTTCGCTCACACACATCGTTCAACCAGACAGCTATTTGTAAGCCATAGGGGTCCCAGAAATAGTTTAGAAACCACTGGGGGGCCCAGTAGAAAAAGTTTGGGAACCACTGGTCTTGAGGTATTGAGGGTCAAAAATTATCAAAGGAATGTTCCTATGTCAAAGCATGTGGGCGTGGCTAAGCCTCAAATCTGGCCATTCTCCATGAAACGTCAAGATGGAATAACTTCCCCATATAAGCTCCCAGCTGCATCAAACTTCATTTGTTTCATCACAGACCAGAGCTTATCACATTGAAATGGTTAATTGGTGACATCAGTTTAGCCCCACCCCTTTCCAAAAGGAAGTCACCTGTTGGAAGGAGTAGTTAGAGCAGTCTGAGCAGTCTTTCTTTCTGTTGGAAGAAAGACTGCTCTAAATCATATGTGCATTATCCTATTGGCAGTAAGCTTGTTAGGCTTCACCTTTGTTAGCCTCTAAAGAGCCCAATAGCTTGAAATTGCAATTCAGATCAGCTGCGCTTGTGCATCGTCAGAGAGCGCTGCGGAAGATGTAGGTGTGTGTCGCCTGGCAGAGAGCTGTGGGAACTGTGCGAGAGCGTGGCAGTGCTGGTACCCCTGCGGTTGCCAATAGACCTTCGGCGCGCTTCGCTGAAAGGGCCTCCAATGCTGCTTGCGGCTTTAATTTCTTCTTTATTTTCCCTTCTTCTCTACACATATCTCTGTGCAACTCTTATTCACGCCACCTGGTGGCAACATTGTGAGCACAACAGTGTCACTTGCTGTTAAATCAACTTCATGAACTTTAATTTATGAGTTAAAACCAGAACAATTTTCTTGTTGACTTAAATTGCACACAACTGGTCCAAAATGCAGCAATACCATTTTTAGCTAGGACAAGAAAGTATGAGTTAGCATCTTTGCACTCATTCCAAAATTGCTGCGATAAATTTAGAGGAGACCGATCATTTTCAGTTGATCTTCCTTTCTACATTAGGTAAGCTACTTAAGTAGTAGTTTTCAAATCTCTGTTGAAAACTCACACTATTCTTTGGGTTTTTACTCAGTGGTTGACTGACCTTGTTTGATTAATTGTTTTCATTGTCTGTTTTGTATCCTCTCTTAAAGTTTAGAGTAGCGGTTCTCAACGTGGGCGGTAC
>NW_015117682.1:0-4316 GCF_001443285.1 Poecilia latipinna
TGATGTCGCCATATCTGTGCCTAAACGCCATAAGCGCATCGTGTCTAGAAGCCCAGCGAGTGGGACAGAGGTATTTTAAAGTAACAGTTCTGGTCTCTTGCGTCGAGAATTCACTGAGAAGCGCCCACCGTTTGATACTGTGACCAAAAAAGTTGTACAGGTTCTCCACAGTGTCATAGAATCGCTTCACTCCAGGAACATTTTTAACAGAGTCGTTAAGCGCAAGGTTGAGGTTATGAGCAGCGCAATGTACGTAACAGGCAAGGGGCTCCTTCTCTGTTATTCTTGCCTGTACGCCTGAATACGCACCACTCATATTCGCAGCCCCATCATAACCCTGTCTGCGGCATTTTGACAGATCTATTGCATTTTTCTCTATGGAGTCCAGGATTTGGTTTCCAAGCTCTGACGCTGATGACCCCATAATGGCTTCAAAACCCCAAAACACTTAATTGATCTGTAAACCTATTGCAGTATCCTGATCATTCTTAATTATAGTTACATTACGATACACCTGGCTCAGCTGGTCGATCTTGGACAAATCTTGCGTTGTGTCTATGATAATGGAATAAAACAGGGCTTAGTTTATTTCATTTATTATGGCAGCTTTCACACGTTGAGGCATAATGTAAATGATCTCATCTTGAATCTGGTGACTTAGGTATTTCACTGACCTTTCTGGTCGGTTAATTAGCTTTGACAAAACAGGGTCATAGCGAGCTAATAACTCTATTATTGACAACAAGTTGCCGGCATTTCCCTGACCTAGAACTTCCCTGTGCCCCCTCAATGCGAGGTTGCATGAAGTCAGAGTCAGAGTGACATTCACAATGCGCTCCAGGATCTATCTCCAAAACAAGGCTGCATTATGCACATTCTTCTCCATTTCAGCGTGCATTGTGCTGTTCAGTTTCCACTGCTCATAGACTATGCATGCACCAAGATGTATTTGCGTGGATTCATGCTTCTCAACTTTGGCAGAAAGATGTTTCCAGTCTCTTATTCCATTTACCCATGCACTGTTGTAATACGCAGCATTTCAGTTGGCAAAAAGCCAGCAAGGCTCACAGTAACAACAGTCTAATTTTGGGGAATAGCACATCCAGCTGCGAGGAAATTTCATCCCAACTTTGTTGGTAGAGGTGTAATAACTTTCTGAAAAAGACCGATTGTTGATATCAGTGGGAAATGGAAATTTGGGTCTGCATGGGCCCATCTTAAGAATATATCTTTTAATGTTGGCGTCCAGGATGTTTTCAACAAAACTGGCTTGATCAGCTGGAAAACATTCCAGAGAAAGGTTTTCAACATCCGCGGTCTGCGTGTCACCTGTAGCGGGAGGAGACCTGCTGACGCTTTCATTATGAGATGGGATTTACGGTCCTTGCTTGGAGCTGTGGAGTCTATAGGTTTCGTATTTTCTCTCTACACAGAGATCCATATCCTGCGGTAGTTTGAGTGAGGTGCTCATCATGTCAGTTATGAAGGAGATCATGTCATTCTTCTGAAAGCCTGACTATTCTATATTTATTTAGACAACGTCTTCACAGTGAGATACTTTCTGTTGTAAAACTAGGGAAGAGATGCCAGTGAGGATAAGTCAGAGTTCATCTGTAAAATGTAAGACAGTCTTTCAGTGGACAGTGATGACTTAGATGGAAAGATAGACAAGAAGTAAAAGTGAAGGAGGAAGCAGGAGGGAAACATTGCGCTGAGAACTGGGTGTTTCCTCCTGCCACAGCTAGCTGCTTGTTTTGTTCCCAGCAGAAGACTTTTATCTGAACTATCTGGGATCTAACTGAATTACTGTATCCTATCTCCATGCAGCGGATAAGTAACCAGGCCACTCTCAGGACAATCAGATCTGCATCAAAGTCTCAGGGCATTTTATTGACCATCCCAGGATCCCAGCGGAGTTAATACAGAGCTTAAATTTACGTGTCTCCCTGTGTGTGTGGCTTTTAATTCCTGCTTTTTCCAGGTCGTTGCTAAGTTACTCTGCCACAGGTTCACATCAACACTTTTTTATTGCTGTCACTGAGCACAAACATACGGGCCCATTGTGTGCTGGCCCTGTAATTTCCCTCAAGAGGTGAGTGAGTGTTGGTTAGTTGATGAGAGAATGCGACATGTTTGTGAATGTGTGTTTGGTGTTTTGATTGGGCTCTTTTTTCATGGCCTTGGTTGCTCACAAAGCAGCACCTACATCTGCTCTGCAGGCCTTTTAAATAGATTTGACAGTGTTGACTTTTAACTTCTGAAAGTTTTTTCTTTCAGATCTTGTTCTTTCCGCACTTTAGAGTACATTTTTAACAGTTGTATGCACAGAGATGCTGTGGTAACAACATGCAGTTGTGGGAAGAGAAGGTACACCCAGGGTCGCAACTACAGCTATATTATTCAGGTGGATGTGAACACATCATAAATCGGCGCCCCCGTCCCCCCCACCTGAAGGAAGGTACATGAAGGAAGGTGAAGGAGCTCACGCGCTACATTTCTCAGATGGATGCGTACACAACATACGCTCGCTCTACCCCCCTCCCCTCTCCCCCGACACGAAGGTATGTGAAAGGTAAAACTCGCTACATTTACCCTGTTATGGGCGCGAGGTGAAGGAGTGTAAGGGCGCTCAAGTGTATGCGAACACATCATCGGCGTGCTGCCCCCTCCAGACGGGGTTTTGACGCCCGCTCTGGTGCAGCGCCCCTATGCGTTTCATGCGCTGCATGCCCACTTTTTGCTCCACTGGGCACACACCACATCCCACTCCAAATTTGACAGTTTTTATGTATCAGGATAAATTAAAATTGATCTAGTCTTTACCAGGCACTACCATTACTAAAACCTAACCTCAAGTGTAGAAAACTATGCTGCACTGTTATTATCCCTTAAACAAAGATGAGCCCAAAGTGGAAAACCATTAATTAGAAAACTTCCATGATTCAATAGCTTGCAGAATCAACTTCTGTAGTAGTAACATTCCTTCTCAGTCTCTTGCATCACTGCAGACTAACTTTGACCTGCTCTCCTTCCCAGCATTGCTTCAGGTTCATTGAGATTTGAATACATTAATTTACATAAAGTCTGAAACATGTCTGTCTTTAAGAAAGAAAAAGTCAGGTTTCTTCTGGATGAATAATTCTTAGAGAATAAAACAAATGAAACTTGAAAAATTTAAGTAACAGTACAATATATGACCTTTTATCTCTGCAAAGGCTGGCTCTGATAAAGTGAATAAAAAAATGTAGAACGGTTTTATTGTGGAAGATCCAGGCAAAGATTCAAAAATAGTCAGTTTGCTTTAATCTGTTCCATTTCAATTTTCACATGTACAAAACAATCAGTATGTACGTTTAGTTCTGGTGGCCTTTATTGAAAAGTGAGTCAACAGGACAGCTGTTTTTCTATATTGCAAAGAGTCTGTGATTACAGAATTCTGTGGCATCCATAGCTGCCGGTATTTTACCGTAAATTAGAAACACTTTTTTTTCTTACAGTGTATCTTCACTTTGAAAATTTAACCCTAATTTACCCATTTTGCCTTCACAAACACAGCTCTACTGCAAATGATTCAAAATCAGTAAGTGAAACCTCCCTGGACTTGCTAGAGCCAATAAAATGCACTGCAAACAACAAGGTAAGACTGGCAGCCCTGTTAACCAATCAGAATCAGCAGAATGCTGAGACGTAAGGTCATTTTATTTATATAGCACATTTTCAGTAACAAGGCAATTCAAAGTGTTTTACATGAATTAAAATAAATACAAACAAAATAGCAAACCAAAAGAAAGAACAAAAAAGAAAAAAATAATCTAAAATGTCGATCCAAAGTATATAAACTAGATATTCCTATTCAGGGTTGCTAGGTTAGTATAAGTAAGTATCCTCTGGTCTAATTCCTTTTCTGTGTTGGAAAAATAGTTTGTTCTAATCCCTGTTCTGGGTTGCCAAATAAGTCTAAGTAAGTATACTCTGGACTTTCTAAATATGCTCTAACTTTGTAAAAGTAATGATGAACACAGCCAGTGACTTGTAGAATCAGACACTGGCTGATTCTACGCTCACTCTACCCCCTCCCCTCTCCCCCGGCACGAAGGTATGTGAAAGGTAAAACTCGCTACATTTACCCTGTTATGGGTAAATATATATGTAAATGTAAATCCTCTGAACTAAAACACGGGTTTTAATTTTTATTCAATGAAAATCTGAAAATACAGGTTGGGAGGCCAAATAATCCCTTCTCCACCTCCATGTTGTACAGTTGAGATGATGCGCTTTCATTTGCTGTGTTTCAAATTCAGCAGACATGTCATAGT
>NW_015117682.1:7291-10743 GCF_001443285.1 Poecilia latipinna
TCTAATTCCTTTTCTGTGTTGGAAAAATAGTTTGTTCTAATCCCTGTTCTGGGTTGCCAAATAAGTCTAAGTAAGTATACTCTGGACTTTCTAAATATGCTCTAACTTTGTAAAAGTAATGATGAACACAGCCAGTGACTTGTAGAATCAGACACTGGCTGATTCTACGCTCACTCTACCCCCTCCCCTCTCCCCCGGCACGAAGGTATGTGAAAGGTAAAACTCGCTACATTTACCCTGTTATGGGTAAATATATATGTAAATGTAAATCCTCTGAACTAAAACACGGGTTTTAATTTTTATTCAATGAAAATCTGAAAATACAGGTTGGGAGGCCAAATAATCCCTTCTCCACCTCCATGTTGTACAGTTGAGATGATGCGCTTTCATTTGCTGTGTTTCAAATTCAGCAGACATGTCATAGTCTCTTATAGATGAGTTTTTTGGTCCAGTTTTTCTAAATTATGTTATTTTATGATTTGTTCAGATGCAGCTTTGTAAACCTTTTATCCAGCCATGTTGCCTAGAAGATTGGAAACTTTCTCCTGAAAGTTCGCATAATTATCCCCAACATGTCCAGTATTGTTCTATTGTTTTTTAAAGTTCTTCAGAGTGCAAGATGGAGTCTTGCGATTTTTGCAGGTTTTTTTTTTTTTTTGCAGTATCTCTGGACATCACGCAGTCTGAGTTTAGGACCATTTGTCCAGATGTTCTATACTTGGAAGATTAGCAGCTGTTTTATTTTATTTCTCTTTATACTTGTGAACATTTTTTCTCACTGTGGAATGACATGCATCAAATACAGTTATCACTCTTTCACTCCTCCCAAATAGATGGAGTGTGACAGTTGCTTCTCTCTGGCGTTTGCTGCTGTTTTCCCGTCTTGGCATGGCACTAACACACACCTGCCTGCTCCCGATCACAAAACTGGCAAAGTTCCTAATTTTGCAGAGATGCGCCAATATTCTATCCATCTGTTCGACACATTGCTCCGCACAGGCGGTGATGGTTAGAGAGTGTTTAAAGGACCCCCTCATCCAATCAATAGCTACTATATTAAGTATGAGTCTGTGGGTCTACTGCTGTGGTAAATGTGCCGTGGGATTCCACATGGACGGAATGAGACCATCAGCAGGAGTTCATTTGCCTTCCAATGGACATGTATTGTGAAAATGTTTGTCTTCGATTTGTCTTCGATCAAATCTCCCACTACCCTCCACCCTCCACCTCCATGTTGACACAATCTAATCAGGAGAAACTAAAGCAGGAAATGAAATTCTTTATTTACCTTCAGTGGTACAATCAAAAAAGTGCAGGGTCAATGATGATTGCCCCCCCTGTTAGAAGAGTTGGAAAGAAGAGCAGTGCTTAAAATTAGGAGGAATGTGATGTGAACTATGGACTAATTAACTATTGATGATTTACTAAACTCTGATGGAGGAAGAAACACCCGGAGAGCTGTGATGTGAATTAATCAGAGGACAGAGGCAGAGAGAATATAAAACTACAGTAACCAGGAGATGCTTCTTGATTAAACCTTCACTAAGCTCCATAAAGCATCACCAGATAAGCAACATGTGAGCAGAGCAGCAGTAGCTCCATCTGTCTGGGTGTGTTCAGGCACATGAGTGAGCTGCCGGCCACCTGTGTTCTCACAGTGCTCACAATCCAATATGCTTTCAAGGAAAGTAGACAAGAAGTGTTAAAACAGCTACTCAGATGCTTCTGGGGGCTGATTAGAAGAGGAGGCCATCAACATAATGTGCAGAATAGTCTGCTTTCAGAGGCCAGAAATGTCAGGATAAAAAGTGAGGGAAGTTTTCTAGTTTTTCTTCAAATGTAGAAGAAACACTTGCCTGACTGTCGCCTTCCAATGAAATTCTGCTCAATTCTCATTTCCCTTCAGTTTTCTGCCTGGGATTTCACCCATTGAGCTTGATTTCTCAGGATGTATTTCATCCTGTCTAATCAGCAAACAGAAGGAGGAATGTTGAACAATGTTTTTGATTTTCTGGTCTGTTTTAGAATTGTAGTCTGTCTGTAGTTTTAGCAGTGACAGTGGAGGAAGTGAAGGAAGCTGTTCAGTCTGTGTTGGTCACACTTCCAGATATTTAGCTATTTACGTTGGATCAAGAGGAATGTAGCAGACTATTCATTGCTGTTAACCTGTAGCTCTCATTAGCAGTCATCCTGTTTGGCTTGGCACTTCTCTCTTTGCGCTTCATAGCCTAGCTTCCTTCACAATCGAGATTATGCATTACATGCATCAGTGCCAACAGTTAGTGATTGGATAAAATCAGATCCAATTGTTAAAACTTCAACAGAGTTCACTCCTCCAGCAAGCCATAATTTCTCAAACAAGTGGCTGGTTTTTACCAGAGGTCCACAAACGTATCCTCAGTATTTGGTAGAGCTGCATTTAAACTGTACACTTGGGTCAAATGTTTCTGCTGTCCAAACACAAGCTTCTCACAACAGTTTGCTGGAATTTTGGCCCATTCCTCCTGACAGAACTCGTCTGACTCAGGTTTGTAGAACAATTTTCTCACACACACCTTTCAGATCTGCCCACAAATTCTCTCAGACTGAGATCAGGCCTTTATGATGGCCACACCAAAACACTGGCCCTATTGTCCTTCAGCTACTTTGTAACCACTTTGTTTTATCCTCAGGGTTATTATCTGTTTGGAAAATCCATTTTTGTCAAAATTTACATCACTCTGGGTTGTAAAGATATTCCTGGCTGATATCTTTACAATTCAGTAATCAGCAGATTATTTCGATGGGACATCATCAATATGAATATTAAAACCCCCCACGAATTCAGAATCAGAATCAGAATCAGAAGAATTTATTGCCATTGTCAGAAAGACAACGAAATTGCAGTTTCAGTTACAACCATCCATCACACAACAACATGGGGGCGAGGGGATGGAGGGGGTGTAATGGAGCGGGAGGATAGTTGGCTGAAATAGGAAAAATAAGAGAAAAAACATCAGGTAAGGAGAGGAAAAAAACAGCCTGTCTCACACTCTGCTCTTTGCAGGGCAGAGCTTGAGATGAAGAAAAAAAAACCTCGGCACTTAAGCACATATAAACAGGGGTGAAAGTAAAGGGGTACGGTAGGGTACTGCGTACCCCTAAAAGATTTAGCGGGGGTACGCAGTACCTGCAAGAGAGGGGAGCGGCTGTCAGCTGTAAAAAAATTATTGGGTTCACTGTGCAGCTGTGAGTTCACCCACTAATTAGCCGTGACTGATTAGTTAATTTTAAACTCCTGCTCTGCTCGTTATTTTGGTAATGGAATTGAAATGCACAGAATTGCGCAACGTCTTGTTGAAACAGTAATTACTGAGATTATTATTGTTGTTGGGTCATTAATTTGAACACATTTTGTTGATTATTTTTGTTGTTGTTCTTTACTAAAGTTACGAACGTTTGCAGCGATTCAG
>NW_015117682.1:13577-15096 GCF_001443285.1 Poecilia latipinna
TTCCCATTTCATATTGTTTCTGAACTCTTAGTGCTTTGGTTTTGTGTTGACCTCAGCATTAGGAGAAACTGAACGCCGCCAGGAGGCTGAGACCAGCAGGTCCTCCTCTGATTGGTTTATCAAAACGTTCATAACTTTATTAAAGAACAACAAAACGTTTTCAAATTAATGACCCAACAATAATAATCTCAGTAATTATTGTTTCAACAAGGTGTTGCGCAATTCTGTGCGTTTCGGTTCCATTTCCAAAATAACGAGCAGAGCAGAAGTTTAAAATTAACTAATCAACCACCGCTGTGTTCAGGGAGGCTTATTAATGATTGCAAAATAAATATCAAGCCTGCAAACCTAATATCGTAACGGACTGAATGTTATGTTTTTAACGTAATCTCTGGTCGGCTTGTGGAGCGCAGGAGGTTGCCATGGCAACGGGTGTGCTTAAATGACAGGGAGAGACGGAGAGTAAAAAGGTGCGAGTGGTTTAGAGTTGATCACCTGTTCAGGTTTTCTTTGCTGTGGCTCTTTACAGCCGCTGTAGTTTCTGAACGTTCAATAAAAGACAAACTTTACCTCGTTAGTCTGTGTCTGTGGTGGATGCTCCTACCACCACATAGTGTTAGTATTTATTTCTTTATTAGTATAGTTTGTTATTTCATTTAGACATATATTTTCTAATGGGTGCACACTTTAGTTAATGTCTGTCTGAATGGTTCATTTATACTTGTTTTTGTTTGAGGTGCCACTTATAGGAACCAGCTGGTGGAGGAACCTGGGGCAAACCATCTACAAATTTCTGAAAGACTGAAGAGGGAGACTTCAAGTTTTTTATTTAATTTTGTCACTTAAATATTCACTTATTGTTTGCTAAGTTAAAGTTATTTTGCTTTATTTGTTTATAGAATGTTTTAGTTAATTTTGTATTTATTTGTTCTTTTGTTAGATCAGACCTCCTTCAAGTGGTAAATTTAGGTTACTCCACCCCTATTTAAGCAGCCTTTGTTCTTTGTTTGGTAGGTCAGTTTTGTTTGTGTTTAGTTAGAGTTCAGTTGACCTCAGTTAATTTGGATCCAAATTTGTTATTTATTCTTGCTTTAAATCTTTATGCTTTATCAACAATTTTTTTTGAAGAATTAAAACTGAGACTTTTTCTACTTTGAACATTTTTTGTCCTTGTTTGAGTCTGGTTCCTCACAGTGATTATACGTTATTTACAACAAACATCAAACACGGTAAATATGTTTCATTAAGTATTTAACTAACAAATGGCTTCTGTGATAATTATGCAAAATCAAATTGTCTAATATAAAAAAATAGTTTGGTGCTGACAGGCTCAGAGTCTGAGAGGCTTTTCCTTTATCAAACAATTTTTTTTTTTGCCTCTTATTTAGTGGAAATATTGATGTTGATGAGATTTTCTCCAAAATGATAACCTATTTCAACATTTATAGCTCCACTGTTGAAAATCAGAAGCTAACATTCACAAATGACAGTGAAATAAAATCCAGTCCAACATCTAGTT
>NW_015117683.1:0-15087 GCF_001443285.1 Poecilia latipinna
TTGATAATAAATATATAAGAGAAATGTTATTTTTTTGGGGGGGGGGGGGGGGGGGGGGGGGATTAAACTGTTGTGACTGAGAAAAGCCGACCATGTTATCTTTGGACTAAACATTTTGCCTTTTTGCTTAATTTTAGCAACACAGCAAAGTGGTAAGCTCCAAACAACGCTAAAATGAGAGCAAAGTTTATTTTAGGCACGAATACTGTCAGACCAATGACATCCAGGCCATTGGTCTGACAGTAGCATTAAGCCTTCTGCTTCTGTTAGCGCTGTGTGCTACTTGTTAGCTGCCTCCTTGCAGATTTAACTTTACTGCATGTTTTGAATAGAGTTATATGATTTTTGTTTTTGCAACTTTTGTTACAATAACAATTCAGATTGAAACATTTCAGTTCTACGTTATGTAGGGGGGAAAAATAATTTTGTATCTGCCCTTTTCATACATTTATATTTTAAATGTCTTTATTAGGAGCAAAGTGGAACCAAAATCAAATCCCTTGTTTTGTGTGCGCAAACCTGGCGAGTAAAGCTTATTCTGATTATTGTGCAACTTAGACTCACCCATTAACTCTAAAGTTGCTTGTCTTCAGAAACACCCAAAGAGGCAACTAGAGAGCAAAAGGTAGTACTTATCCTGAGCCAAACAGTGAACCCAGAGCCTTCAAGATACAAGAGGCCACTGCTAATAGTTGCACCATTATTCTGCTTTTTAGGCTTTTAACTTGTGTTTTTTTTTTTATTTTTTTTTTTTATCGAAAGGCAATTACACTTGAGAGCACCAGAAGAATGTGCTGTAAGAATACCAAAATTAGAAAGAAAAAAAAAGAAAAGAAAAATCTGAGAAGTGCAGGTTACAAATAGCTTGAGTACCTTGAGAGTGGAGAGGCGCTTTCTGCTTTTTCGTTCAGCAGGGTCACAGAGAACCTGCTGGCTGGTCATCTGGCTGACGTCCTGCGAAGTCTCTTCCATCTTCTGACTTTGTGTCTGCCTTCTTCCTCTGTGCTCTGTTGGAAAGAGGATTTGAAAATTACTAATTAAATTCCTTGAATAACTTCAATTCCACTAAAAAATAAAAAATAAAAAAAATCCCACAAGGACTAGTTCAAGGAAACAGAAAAGATAAAAAAAAAAAGACTGAATCTAGATGGAGGTTGTGTCAGCCAACACTTTTAAGCAGATATCCTAAGCTTTTTACGTACAAATATAAATTCATAAAGTCTGGAACAATATGTGTCTCTGTTGTATAAATTAATAACCAGTGCAGACCTATGAGAGATAGGCACTTAAAAAACTGCCTTTCCCATCACATATTCAGCAGCCATCACATATTCACAATGAGTATTTTATATTTGGATTGAAGTATGTTGGACTTGGTTTCTCTGCAACCTGAGACCCTTGAGTTGCAAGGTGGGTGTATGTACAGTGGTGATGCAAAACCTTATGACGACTAACATAAATACAAGGAAACTGGGTGAGAGCATTTCCAGAACTGCAGCTCTCGTGAGGTGTTCACACCACGGTCTGCCGCTTCTGAAAATGTTGTCTCCGTGTGACTTATAGGAAAATCTACAACAAATAAAAACTTGTGAAAGTTCCTCTTTTTAAATATCGCTGCAGTTGAGTTTGTCATTTTACCCTGGAGCTCGATTAAATCCTTAAAGCAAAACAAAAAAAAGCCAACTGATAAGACATTCATCTGCGGTCGGTACCTGTGTCAACTCCTCTTCTCAGTCGTCTCAGGTGAGTTTGCGTCAGCTGATGCTCGACTCAGTCCATTTCAGGAAGAAAGAGCTGCTGACAACCCTGCAATCATTTGTCAGGTAGACGGACTGTAATGATGGATCTCTGACAGAAAATCTTTATCTTTGGTCTCTTCATGACCCCATTAGGCCCCCCCAAAGGGCAGCATGCCTTTGATAAATTATTCATCTATGACCACAAGTCTTGGTTTTCTTTATGTTATACATATATAGAAAACAAACAAAATGATACCTAGAGCATCTTTAGCAATGGAGGCTCCCCTTTCTTCTTCTTCTTCTTCCTCGTCTCTTCCTCGTTAAGCACCCATGTATCTCTTCTTCGACTGAATGGAGACAGCCCTGCTCTCCCCTCTAGCTCCTATTCTCCTGGCTCAGTCCAGCGCCGTTACTTGGAACCAGCAAAACAAAAGCTCCGACACATTTTTATTCCATACACATGCCAACCAGTCCAGGAGGAGGACAGCAAAGAGGGCAGAGAAGGATGTGGGGCTTTGGCGCTCAGGCGTGAGAGGGTGGCGGAGGGGGCCAGGGGGTTGGTCATAGATTAGAGGTTTTGGACAAGTCTCTGGATTTTTAATGAGGTAAAAATGTTCTTGCTGCTATCACAAAGAATTGGGAGAACTTTTGTTTCTTTTCTACGACGCCTGGTCAGATAAAGAAAGAAGCAAAAACACCTGATACGCATGCCAGGCTCAGTGCGACACCGAGTTGACGGAGACTCCCGAAGGTGGAACGGTGCACCTCTGTAAATGAATGTGTCTGGAATGCTGTGTGAGTCTGGTACAACATGTATGGTCACACACACGATCAGCTTTGTTCTCACAGACGCCGAGGATTATTGAGCATAACCCTGAAATTCCTGCACACAAACTGTACAGGAAGTAGTTCCACTTTGTGCCGTAAGCTTGCTGACTCTAAGCTGAGCAGAAAGTGTATCCAACATTGGGTTGACTCGCTCCGGAATGCAAGCTCAGGCTAAATTACAGTAGAAATGTTTCTGCTCGTTGCAGATTTATCATCTGAAGATAAGAAGTGCCTTCATGTAGCCTTGCAGAAGTATTAATATCCCTTGAACATTTTTGAACTTCAATCTACTGGACTGAGTTCATCCTCCCTTAGTGTATGATTAGCACAGCCAGCTTTTGTTTCAAATACAGCTTTAGGTGTTTAGGAGCAAATCTCTACCAAGCTAACTGAAGGTATTGCTCACCTCAACAGTTAGTCACTTTTTACCAGAAGTACCCCCATAGCATTATGCTAGCGCCACCATGTTTCGCTGCAAGGGTGGTGTGTTCAGAAAGAAGTACCATGTCAATTTTACATTATTATGCCATTGTATCTGGGTAATTGTTGGTTTGTGGTCTTATCTGACCAGAGTACCTTTTGCATCTTTGCTGTCCTTGCGTGCCTGCAGCACACAAAGTTTCTCTCAGAAATAGCTTTATTCTTGTAATTTTAATATTAAACATTGTACCCGTTTACACCGAGCCGCTCTTCAGATCAACTGCAACATAATTTCAGCGGGTCGTTTACACGACACCAGTGACTTTCTGAAGTATCAGAGTAAAACTTTTCTGAAACACTCCGCAGGAGAAGTACTCTGCTAAAGCGCACGTCCTTGCACTACGCAGCACGGGCAGATAACAAAAACAATGGCGGATAGCACGGTGTTCTTTTGTGTTACTCAACCAGTTCTGTTTAGCACAACTTTTAATATAAGAGATACATTTACTTGAGCACTTTCTTCTTGGGAGACGGAGATAGCAGGTATGAGGTAGAAGCTAGTGAGGTGGAAGCTAAATGGCGCCTGCTAAAATCGCGGCGCCATCTAGTGGGCTGGTATGACAACTACAGCTGACTCGAGGTGTCCATCCATCCATCCATCCATTTTCTGAACACCCTTGTCCCTCAGTGGGGTCGGGAGGGGTGCTGGTGCCTATCTCCAGCTAACGTTCCGGGCGAGAGGCAGGGTACATCCTGGACAGGTCGCCAGTCTGTCGCAGACTCGAGGTGTCTTGAACCGATTTTGTGGCAGTAAAAAATTAACCCCAAGCACAGGTGGTTGATGCAGATGGAAATGAAGCAGAAGGATTACAGGTAAATTGAAATCTCGTTAAAATGCAAAGCATTCATCTTTAAATAGCCACACTTTTTGCATTCTTCTGCAAGGACAATCCCAAACCCAGGAAGACCTAAATCCTGCTTTTATTGCTGCAGACT
This sequence comes from Poecilia latipinna, assembly GCF_001443285.1. Taxonomy (NCBI): domain Eukaryota; kingdom Metazoa; phylum Chordata; class Actinopteri; order Cyprinodontiformes; family Poeciliidae; genus Poecilia; species Poecilia latipinna. Next base: position 3,984 of record NW_015117683.1, read on the forward strand.
TTTTTTTTTTTTTTTTTTTTTTGCTATGTCTTCAATGGACACTTTAAAAATATTTATTTTTATAAGGCAAATGGGCAAAACCCTTAAGATTTTGCTCTTCCACATCTCTCTAACAACAACAACAACAACAAAGAATCTGCACTATTTTATTTAGGAGTATCAGAGTGAATGAGACAAACAGCAATTATCAGATATTTATTTGTAAAAATGTGTGCCATTGTCTTCCTTCCAAAATTACATGCTATTTTGTGTCGGTCACTCACAAAGAAAAATAATGAAATGCATAGAAATTTGTGTTTTATCACATGACAAACTGTGAAAAGTTTCAAGTGGGATTAATACTTTTGCAAGGAACTGTTTTCAGCTTGGACAGACTTACTTAAAACCATAGTAGAACGTTTTTCTGCGTGTGTAGAGCACCACCTGCTGGTAAAATTTTTATTTAGGTGAAAATAAATGCATTCAGCCTTTACATTTCTGTACTTTTGATGTGTTTCAAACTAGAACATCCAGTCATTGTTCATCCTGAAATCTCTGAGTTTCCGAGTGTCACACAGTGACAACATGCTGAAGTTCAAACTCTGCTTCTGGTCCAATGAAAGCAAGAGGAGGGCTATTTGGAAAGAACAAAATAAACAGAGAAGGTCAAGGTTGATTTCTGTGGGTAGAGCAAGAACAGCAAAAAGGAATGGAGCTACAGTTAACTTTACTTGGAAAATGCTCAGATGATGCATTACCTGGAAATAGACTTTGCCCCTTTGGTAAAAACATGGAAATCAGGGCAAAACGCCCGGAAAACAAATGTGTGAGGGGTGAGAGAAAATTTCAGGACCTAGAAGCCGGTTGGGTTGCAACACTGTTTACTTTTTTTAGACATTTGCTTGAACCAGACCAACCTAATTGTTAAAACCTGATGCAAAACTGCCCTCCAAATACTCAGTCCATTTAAAAGAAATTTCTCATGAAGTGCATTTGAGTTGTTCATATACCCCTAACAGATTTAGATGTAATTTTTTTTTTTATTCAACCAAGAATTTTGATTCAGCCTGGAGATAATCTCTTTTCTGATAGTTTAAATACATCTGAGGTATGAATAATTCTGGACTTATTTTTAGCTTTTCTACCAATAATCCACCTAGCATAAAAAACATTGTATATTTTTAAACATTGTAAATCAACATTCTTGTGTGAATTTGTTTAATTCTGCAATATTTGTAAAACCGTGCAAGTGCTGCCCTCCATCGGTTGGAGGGTGCTACTGTAGTTGAGGTCTACGTCACAGTTCGGGTATAAAACCACCGTCAACTTTATGGCTTTTTGCAAATACAAATAATATTCGTAATCCCAACTGACCTGCAAACAGGAAATCTTTATGCTGATTTTCAGTCAAATGTGTTTATTTCAGCATGTGGTATAGTGAAAGCTGATTATTCACTTATTTCTTTTATTCATTGTCATTCAGGGCTGAAAGTGAATGTGAGCTTCTATATTTTTCACAAGACAGGATATGTTTAAAAAATTGTTCATTTATATAGTAAAAAAAAGTCTTAGAAGTCAATATTTTAATAATAATAATAATAATTTAAGACCAACTAATGAACTTATTGTCTTTAATGTATATTCAACTATACAGAGAGAGTGGAAGAAGAGAACCTTAAGCAATATATATGACATATTAAACAAGCATCTAACATTCTTTATAAATCCAAATTATTAACAGTGATTATTAAGTCATTGCTGTGTGACTGGATGTTATGGTTGCAATAAAGTATTAAGAAAGTAAATTACAAAAACAAGTTTAGTACTTAGTCCAGGGCTTGCAGTTCACAATCCAAACAGTGACTCACTTTACAACATTTATATTTCAGAAGATATCTTGACTGCAGCTTGTTGCAAATTAAAACTAAGTTGTTTAACAAAAAACTGTAATGTAGTACATAACAATTACATTGACACACAATGCATTGTTGGGACACATTTCAGGATTTTTACTTGACTTTAAAATAAAATAAAGATTAACTGCTTATCAATGGTAAAAGTTTGTAAAAATGGTTTCAGGAAGTGAGGTAAAACACCGGTACCAAGACTAATGACCTCCAGTGATTAAGAAAAAAGACACATTAAAATGACTCATGAAAGAATCAAGAGTCTTTCAGCTTCAGCAGTGTGTAAAACTTTTAAAATGAGTGTCATTTTAAAAATGTTTTTAGTATTTTATATACATCTATTTAAAACTGAACTCCATGAAAAGTGAGTTGAGTTTCAAACCAGCTACTTTGACTGACTGGACAAAGATCACATATTTTTTAATGTAAGGTAATTGCTCAAGTTTTGACTTTTATATCTAAAAAGAAAAATAGAAGGAAGAAAGTGGTGAGCTGCTGGAAGGCCAAACAGTGATGAAACTGTACCTTACCACATTTGATCCAGTTTGGGTCCATCTTCTTTACACAATGATGTGGCCGTCTTGTAATATGTTAAATCGAACTCTCCTTGTTATCCTCTTCTTTGTTCGTAGAAATGCTGATGTTTGCATGCCCATTGTTCTGTGTGTTACCCTCCACTTTGTTGTCTTTGGCCTGGTTCCTCAGAGCTAGCTTCTTCTGTCTCTTGATGATTTTAACGTAGAGAATTCCCCACAACACATTGGTAAGGAAGTACAGTCCAGTTACCAAGCCTAAGAAAGTCATTCTGAAAGTGAAAGCGTTATAAAAACATTGATTACACATGTGCCGGATTTTATTTGCTGTGATTTGTGACGTAACCTGCAAGGCCAACATCTGTTCTCACCTAAACGCGTTGGAATCATAAAGCCTACATGCGCCGCGTCCTCCGCATTGCTTCGTGCCCCATTTCAAACAAGTTCGATCGATCAGTGCTCCGAAATATATCGGGGGAGGTATCCCACCTGGGAGGTCACGCCAAATGTCATCAATGTCATTACTAAGAATTGGTGTTTGTTGCAGGTGCAGTACTCACCCAGAGTTCTCACAATCAGGGTCTGCATACCCAAGGCCAAAGACTTCAGATCTGGTTGGATGGATCTAATGCAAAGAAGCACGATGGATTATGTCAGAGAATAAAACCGTGAAATTTAAGAAACGGAGGTTTGTTTCTTGTGGGCAAGTAAGGATAAAAGAATTAAACATAGCCAAAGTTAGACAAACCTATTTACATTTATTTTGTAATTGCCCTAACTTAAGTTTTATTGATGTCACTAATGATTGAATCACTGATTTGGCATTAACATTATGTCCAACTGCCTAAGTCCAGCATCTTTTAGATGTCATTCTGCTTCAGCACACCTGGCTCCAATATTAGCTCATTAGCTGAGCTTCATATAGCTTGACTGCATACCAGTGAGGCGGTTTCACTGGTTAATTCAAGTGTGTAGGTCAAGGGATACATCTAAAACTTGCAGGACTCTGGCCCTCGAGGAATTGAGTGAATCTTACCTGAGTAACACAATAAATCCCGGTGTGCCCCCACAGGCAGAAATGAAAGCTCCCACCACCGTCAAAGCCATGTAGATTTTAAATTTATAATCACAATCGCTCTTCCTCGGACACTGGCCCAGCACAGCAGACATGTTCGCAGCAGGAGTCATGAAGTCCCCAACACAGGTACAGTTGTGAAACACCTGAAGATCAAAAACACAAGGCTCTAATGTAGAACAACTTGTACCTTCAGCTGAATACAGGTGATACTGTCAAGAAGGGTGTTGAGATCGCTTGGAACGAAGGCTCAGCCAGGCGACGGCGTGTTTTTCTGCCTTTATTCTTCCTCTTACACCCAGGTACAATCAGGAGACGTTCTGACAACGATCTGACAACGATCCCGCGCCACAGACAAGTGAACGCGGACTTAAATAACAAAGGGAGCAGGTGAAAGAGATTCCTAATCAACAGAAGCTAAATGACACCAAGGACCGGAAAAAACCCAAAACATGGAAAGATCATACAGAAATAAACCCCCACAAAACAGAGATCATGACAGATACAGATTTTGGAGATCTACTACTTTCAGTTTTCAGAGAGAAATCTCTAACTCTGTGCTGTCTGTGTGGATGGATTTCATGTTGGTGGAAAAAAAGCTCACCATTGCTTTTCCTGTCCCAGTGGAGGTCTGACATCCAGCCAGGCAGGGGGAGGCATACGTCATGCCGTTATAGGCGCACACAGGATCCCAGTGCTTCATGGAGCAGGAACAGCCCATGTTGCACGGGGACAAAAGTGTGGAATAATTGTAGGATACCTGTTGATAACTGGACCAAAGCAGACAAGTGGTGTTTGTCAGAATATTATTTATTGCCAATGAAGTCAAGAGATTTCATCATCAAAAGAAAAAAAAAAACCTCACCCTTGATACGCAACAGTCAAACCAGCCACCTCTGCATTGTCACAGTGGAAGAAGCCCTGCAGGGTAAGCAAAGAAAAGGCTCCAAGAGATGCAGAGATGGACACTCTGGCTGCTCCAACGACACCCAGGTTGAAACGTTTCAGTATAAAACCACCAGTGATGATGCCCAGAGCGACTGCGGGCAGGTTCATGATGCCTTAGTGGTGAAATGTAGAGATGGTTTTTCAGGACAGAAAGGCCTTACACTCCCAAGATGGAAAACAAAGGGTTGACAATGTTGGATAACCACCCAGTCATCAAATGCTAAATATAGTGTCTAGATTTTCTAAACACTTGCACAAAGAGAGATTTCACAGTGGGTCATTAAGTGCTTACATTCTTGAGTTGATGTTATCACACACAATCACACTTCCTTTTCACAACATCATTGTTCCAATTGCAGGAAAGTTAAGAGTGAGTGGGGATTGGGTGAGTGGTGTACCTATGAGAAAAATGGCCTTGGATGCCGCCTGGCCGTAGATCTGCTCCATGAATTTAGGTTTGAAGGTGATCATGCCAATGAAACCGTTGACCGCAACCAAGTGGGTGAGAATCATCATCGTGTAGATGCTGTTCCTGAAGAGTCTCTTCAGTGAAGGAACAAAATCTGGCAAAGAAAAAAAGCATTACATAAGATTACCCTCAGCTCTTAGTGTTTTTTTTTTTTGGACATACAGCCAAAACACTTAGTTACCTTTAGCCATTTCCTTAAATGTGACAGTCTTTTCTTTCTCTCCACCATCTTGGGTTTCATCTGGCAGGAAGCTCTCCTGTTCTGGCCCAGAAGCTAGCTCTGTACTTTTGTTGCCATCTTCTTCCTCCTCCCCCTGTTTCGGCAAAGACTTGGGCAGGAAAAAGAAGGGGATGCTCGACAGCAGAATCACTGTGCCAGTCAAGATAAAGCCCAGCCACCAGGCTCCCACCCAGCGAGAGTCCTTGTAGTTGATGGTGATGCTGTCTGGGGAAAAAGGGGAAGGATGATTGTTGGGGTTGTAACGTCTTTTTTTTTATGTCGTGTTCCTTTTTGTCTGATGAATTTCCAAATTCCCAGGCAAAATCTGAATAAATGGAGCAATCCCATGGATGAAAATTCTTTCTTGGGAAGTTGTAGGTTTCTTTAAAACTCTAGTCTTGAAATCCAAAATGGTTGCCATTAAAAACATTGTATTAACAGGATATGAATTAGTTGTTCTCCACTGAAGCATTTAGGTACTTAATGATGATATGTCAGTAAATATGCAGCTATAGTTTGAATTACATAGGTGGATCCTATATCCTATAGAATTACTTAAAGGAATGTTTTTGATTGATGGTAAGCCAGTTTCTCCTTTGTTCTCAGAATGAGATGTCCCATACCTAAATTGACAAATCCAATGTCCACGTAGGTCTTGGCGAGGAAGGACCCCAGCATGAACCCAAACATAGGACCTAATATTCCTGTTGTATGAATGCAGGCTAGAAGAGAAAAGGGGAGAGAGTGTTATGGATTACCTCTTGTGGGATATTTCACTTCTATGTTTAAGCACAGATGACATCCAAAAAAGAAATTCTTACATAAATTGATCAAAAATAAAGGTGGCTGATAAGAAGCTGAGAGTTGACTATGAAGATGTACTAAAACGTATACCGATCCTATGCAAAGTGCTAAGCCAAAGCATTCTGTAACTAATAACAACAACAAACCCAAATAGAAAGGAGTGTTCTCGTGTTTGGAAAAGTCATCCAGATAGGATATTCCCAAAGGCATGATCGGAGTCTCTCCAATTCCACGCAGCATGTTTCCCAGGAAAACATAGATCCACATGGAAGAGCCAACTGCCTTTTCACAAGCTGGGGAGAAGACGACCGGCAATTAAACTCTTTCTGGCAGATTTAGGATCAACGCTAAAGTGCATGGAGGTGAATTTCAAAACAAAATACCAGCTACCTTTCATGGCTTCTACATCGGGGATTCCATCCTTCTCATTCAGGCTGTGGTTAGACAAACATGGCAGGATGTTTTCAGTGGTGTTGACCTGAGTGTTGTGTGACATACTGGTCTCATATTTATACCTAGAAAAAATAAGAGTAATGTCACATATTCTGTACAAGATTTGGAAATATATGAATACTCCTTTTCTTTTTTGTTGTAATATTTAAATTGATTAGCTAATTTAAACACTTGCTCTGCTGATGAGTTGTCAGAGAGATGGTATGTGAGTCGCCTTTTTTTTTTTAAAATAAACTGAAACACACTGAATTCCACAGCACGTCTAAATGTTAAGATTGTCAAAGTCAAGCTAGCATAGCTGAGCTACTTTCCTCTGCCTTGGTATATTTTTTAAATTGTGATGTCACGGTGCAACGTGTCTGTAAGCAGCTTATATCACTGATTGTACTTATAAAAGTGATTTATTACTGGTTAAAATGTAATACTGTTCTTTGACAAGCTATTTGTGAAACATACAGATTATTTTTGAAAAGATGTAAGCAGAGTAAATGAGTTTTATACTAACGGGCCCTGTAGGAAGTGCGGCAGTGCAACAATGAAGGATCCAGTGGCCATGACCAAGCAGCCGATACCAATCAGCCTGGGACGATGGAGCTTTGCACCAAAATAGCTCACAAAGGCAATTACCAGCAAGTTTCCTGTGAAGAAAAATAAATGCAGAAAACTATTAATTAAAGGAGTAGCTCCAGCATTTTAGAATCCAGAACATCTTAACTTCACGAACCCATTTCAAAGCTGCCATCTATGACCCCAATCAGAGAGCTGGGGATGTCAAAGCGTCTCTCGATCTGGGTGATGGAGCTCTTCATGTAAGCACCGCCAAAAGCTTTGGCAAAGTACACAAATGCCAAAGAGACAAGGAACAGCTGCAAAATAATATAAAAAGTTGCTAAGCTATGTTGCCTTTAAACACACTGGACAATCTCAGACGACGTGCAACAATTAGTTCACATATCTAAAATCCAAAATGCACCGAGTGTCTTTAACTCCAGATTAAAATCCCACCTGTTTAGAGTTGCATTTGAAACATTATAGATTAAACGTCTATCAACATTTTTGATGTGCAACAATGGCACCTCTATGATGTAAACCACCTTTAACTGCCTTCTGACTGATACAAATAGACGTGGATCGATTGATTGAATATAGGAGGACAAATCTCAATAAATCTGACATCTTCAAAGAACGCTAGCACCTCTTTTCAGTACCAATAAAAAATGTTTTTGGTGTACAAAGCTTTTTCTTTATGTGACTAAAGGTGGTGAAAGTATATTACTTGAAAACACAACGTTTGTAACATCTGTAGCGTAAGAAAAAGAGTTCATGTTAGATCACTCTGTAATATACAGAAAAATTCATGCTTGTTTTCACTTAACCCCAAACCGAATGTGCAGATTTAGCCTAAGGCAATCTGATGAAGTAATAGAAGGAGATTTATGATTTGTTTACAAAACTATCTCCTTGTTTTTCTTTTTTCTTTTTTTATTAGCTCAGACCATGGCCTCAATTTGCTTTAATCCTGGCACCGAGAATAATTTATGAAAATTTACAGAAAAATTTCAGATGATTACCACCTTTTAACATGCCGGTAAAGGTTGGGTAAGCTGTTACCGGCAACCACAGCGAATTGGTTTTCTAAAAGGAAATCAAATTGTTTTCCTTTGGAAAATAATGTCCAATATTTTAGGCCAGACTATTATTACTTACGTTGCAATATATTGTGTACACACAAATTAGTACATGTCATGTACTCTAATAACATTTTGATAAATACTGCTACTAGTTACTCTTGTTTGGTACAAATGAAAATCACCACTAGAGTACAGTAAAAATCAGCCCCTTGTTTCTTACAAAAACAAATTGCAGGTAAATTATTCTTTCATGGGCCTTGGATTTGGTGAAGACTTGACCCTTTTTGCTACTTTAAAGTCCGATATGTGGTAATACAGGCAAAAGGTCGGACTCCACTGACCTTGAGCTTGGAGCAACAGGCCTCGCGTGTTTTTTTGGACTCCACGCTCATGATGCCGTTTCCTGTTCAACTGGAGAGAGGAAAGCAGGAACAAAACGATCCCAATAGCCCTGCAAAGTTACAAGTACAAAATGTTAGCTGCAAGCAAGCTTTTGCTAATTTGATTATTTTGTTTAATAGACATAAAACAATTTTATTTCCTCACTCTGTAGGCATTAAAGAAAATATTGAAACTTTTTTTTTTTAGGACAAAAACACCTTAATTGGTTTAGCTTTTCTTTCCCCCAATGCCACTGACATTGTCTTAACAATTTGTCTTTTCAAACTTTTATGTTTTTGATTATTGTTGCAACTATACTGAGCTGCACATCCTAATGAAGAGATAGAGGTGAACAAAAGATGAAGAAAACTAACTGTTGGGGTATTTACCTGAAGGAGTGACGTCCCAGTATAAAGGATCCCAGCTGGATGGCTTGTCCTAACTGGCAGGAATCAGTGTTTAAAGCCCAAGTCTTATCTCCAAATTATAAAATCACATGTAATCAGTAACTCAGGCACTCATGTTGGTCTTGTTGATCATGTCAACAAAAAGCCACCCAGTCCTCATGCAACGCTGACACAAGCCCCGGGCTCAAACAGAACTGCGACTGAGCGGCTCGTCCAATCCCGGTCCGAGCAGCAGGCGAAGGGTTCAGAGGTCCTCCGAGTGCAAACACAGGCAGACAGTCACAGTTGTGCACATCCTTCTCCGTGGAACATCACAGGCCTCCCAAGTAGCCATCCTTTTGAACGCACAACAAACAGCCAGCAGCAGCGAGCGTGCCGCTGAGTTGGCCAAGGTTTGTGGAGCCACTGTGCAGAAACACAAACGTGCAATGCAAGCCCGTGATGACAGCGATGCTGGATAAAATGCAATAACTGAAAATAAACACGGAAAACGTGGTTGTACAGATCTACGGTTCTGTTTTGTGGTCTGCAGATTAGTGTTGAGAGGAGGTGTTGGTCATTAATGTGCAGCTTGAACTTTGAACTCCTCTACAGGTTAGAGCCTTAGCTCTACCTAGTTTAAATAAAATAATCCAAACTTTTTGAAGTCAAGTTCATCAGCAACAAGGCACTTCAACGTGTTTCACGTCTTAAAAACATTACAGTCATCAGTTATGAAACATGAAATAAATATTTATTTTTTGTCAAACTGCCATGACGTCAAAAATTATTTTTTTATTTAAAAAATAATCGCCACATCTATTTCCAAAATATGTGCTAGACCAAGAAGAAAACATTCATTATAATTATTCTTTTTTGGAAGGTAATCAAAATCATCAAACAAATAGTTTGGTGGATGTTCCACTTTAATCAACGGCAAATCTAAACAGGTGTTTGTTTGTTTTTTTCCTTTTTTGGCCGTTTTGTGGTTTTCTGGAAGTTTGTTCCAGATTTGTTTAAAAAAACCTGATATCAGCTAACCCTTTAGTGCTCGTTGAATTTTTTAATTGACATTGTGAGCAAGTTTATTGCCTCCAGATGCAGGAAATAGTTGGAGTCGTTGTTAGCATTGCTTTTGATGCTATCATAAAAGTTTATTTAGGCTATTAAGTGTTGATTTCACTTTCACATTTTGTCACATTACATCAAGATAAAGTCGTGCATGTTTGTGAAGAAGATTGACGAGAATCCGCTTTTCAAAAATGTTTTAGAAATGAAAATCTGAAAAGTGTGGAAGGCATTTTGCGCTCCAGAATAGTCTTAACGGCAACATCCAGGACAGACTCTTATGTAACCAGTGCAGGTTCTTGTTAAACGACATTTAACTGAAGTCCTCAAAGGGGTGCGGGTTTTAATGTTTTTATCTTTTTTTTAAAATCTTTTTCAAAATGTCTTTCTCTTTCTCACTGTTTCTTTCTCACTGTTTATGTTTTAATTATGTTTTTTAAATCTCTTTCTCACATGCTGTTTTATTTTAATTATGTAAAGCACTTTGAAATGCCTTGCTGCTGAAATGTGCTATACAAATAAAATGTGATTGATTGATTATTTGTGTGAGTTCAGAGTGCGGAGATTTTCATTGCTCGAGTTCTGGAGTTGATCCAGACATGAAGAATGGTGCAGCTGTGAAAGGGAGGGACATGTGGCCCACGGGCCTTGAGTTTGACACATGTGCTTTATTATTTTAAATTATATTTAGAATTCCTAATTGCACTTTCAGAACCATTTGAAAGAAGTTGCATGTTTTACATATATTGTTTTTTTCAGTTCCTTTATTTATTTATTTATTTTACATTGGCTGTTCTCCTGATTTTACTGACTGAACAAATTAAAATTGACATTCAGATCGCTCTGACAGGCATTAATTTTTTTTGTTTGTTAATAGTTGCACACTAGTAGAGTTGCCAGTCGAGGGTGATTCTTTTTTGTGGCAACATTTAGGCCTTTGTATTTTTGAAAAAAAAGTATTAATGTTTTAAGTTTTAAATATTTTGTTACAACACTGACATGTTTAACAATAACAAATTAATAATAATTGGATAAATTAATAATTACAGGTGTTTTTTCCACCATTGTCTCTGAATGTGTTCCACCCTGTTAGGAACATTCACATATAGACCATAGTTAAACATGTAAATTTAGAAAAAAAATACTTTTTCTTAAAAGAGTGTGTCCCTTTTACTGTATAATATGTTTTATTTTTGAAATTGTAACATGTAGTTATGGGTCATTTATGTCTGTGTTTAAAAAAATGTTTT
>NW_015117684.1:0-1330 GCF_001443285.1 Poecilia latipinna
GTCAAACGAACCACAGCTTAACGGAATTAGTTCACCTTAAGACTGTGAAGAGAAAAAGCAAAAACTGGATAAATGTGCCACACATGCTCACTAGTCCTTTTCAGTCGTGCTTCTCTTCCTCCGCAGGTGAGCCGCCTCTGCCCGAGCCGGGTCGTTGAATACCTCGGGGGGGTCACCATCCTGCCATTGCACCAGCAGCCAGGCCGGGTAGCGCAGCTGGAACCTGATCCCATCCCCTCTCAAGGCTTGCGTCGCATTCCGAAAGGCGCGGCGCTGGCTCATTACTTCGCTGGTGTAGTCTGGGAAAATCAAAACTTTGTTCCCCTTGTATTCCATCGGCTGCGTCCTGGCAAGGCGTAGAATTTGCTCTTTGCTCTGAAAGTGATGTATTCAGGCTATGATGGTGCGTGGTTTCTCACCCGCCACGGGCCACAAAGAGCGGTGTGCGCGGTCAACCTTCAGTGGAAGCGGGAAATGTTGTTTGCCCAGTAGTTCGGGGATGAGCTTCCAGACAAACTCAGTCGGCCTCCCTTCTTCTGAGTTTTCCTTGATGCCGACAATTTTGATGTTATGTCTTCGGGAGCGGGCCTCCAAGTCCAGTTTGCTGCTGGGATACAAGCTTTGTGAGCTCCTCACATTTCGTTTCTAGTTCTCCCATACGCTCCTCGTGAGCCTTTGTTGCTAATTCCTGGCCAACCATGCGGTTCTGCAAGTCAGTCTGTGCGGCGAGGACAGATTGGAACTTAGCTTCCAGGGCGTGAAGCGCTCGTCCAGTTTCCCAAGAATTGACGCGACATAGTTTTACATATTTCCTAACACATCTCGAGCAACCGGGTCTTGTCCCCTGGAGCACTGTCTCTGGGTTCGCTCTCGGTCCCGCCAGTATGGCCACTACTTACGTTAGCATTAGCCTCGTTAGCGTTAGCACCGCCAATGTACCCGTCCATAGTCTTGTTTTTCCCGGAGTTTGCCGCTTTCTTCAACGGCGACATGATGCCCGGTGGCTAGCCAAGGATGCAACGTCTAAAGTGCCAGCTTCCAGGTGCTTTTATCGTGGTATTTATTGAATTACTTAAAGTTGTGGTAGAGAGCGTAAACCAACACGTCTACATCTTACAGCTGCGCACTCGCGCCCCCTCAATTCCATAATTTAATGTACATTTAACGTTTCAAGACAAGAAACAAATTATTTTCTTGTATTTATTTTTTATACATTATTGAGAAATGACTTTTGATTTATAAATCCAGAGAAAAAATATTTATTTTTTGTCAACTCTGCTATTGACAGCAAAGAGTGAAAATAATTCTAACAAAGTAAATTATTCTTATT
>NW_015117684.1:3999-8696 GCF_001443285.1 Poecilia latipinna
GGGGGGGGGGGGGGGGGGGGGGGGGGGGGGGGGGGGGGGGGGGGGGGGGGGGGGGGGTGCTGGCCTCTGATTGGCCGCCTGGCTGCAGGTGTGTGACTCGTTGAGTGTTTTTCCACTCCGCTGTCTGTCAGGCGCAGTCACGCTGCAGCCCTGGGTTCTGTCTGCAAGGCAGTCCGGGGACAACACGACAAACCCAGCGGGGCTTCGTGTGCCGGAGCCCGGCCCGAACCGCTCAGTTTACCGCCCCGACACCGTTACCCAACACAGCGTCACACCGCATCAAACTGCTCCGGTGCCGCCGCGGCTCGGACCGTGGCCCAGTTCCCCGTCTGTCGCACCGGTCGTTCTGAGCAGCCAGCCTCGCGCCGGCCGCCCGCAGCCCCGCAGCCCGCTGCCAGCTTACCCGAGCGGCGGTCAGCGCGGCCCAGCGCGGCCCGGGGCGGCACCGCCGAGGGTAGACAAACTTCAGTCCGAGGTCCGCGGTCCTTCCTCCGGCTGGGAGAGCAGGAGCGGGGGGCTCCGGACCGATCCGACTCCCGGTAGCAGTGCTGCGGGCAGGGCAGCCGGACGGCGGTCAGTGAGAGTAGCAGCGGCCCGGATAGGAGCTCCGTTACTGGAGATAGAATCCGCTCAGAGCTCCGAGAAAAGTTGATCTGCTGCCATCTTTACCCGCGGGGCATGATGGGTAATCCTCAGGAATCCCGGCTCGCCTTCAAACTCCGCCCCAGCGTCATGACGTCACAGTAGACGTACAGAAAAGATGGGCTCTAAAATCATAGACATAAATACGTAGACCCCTCATGGGGCGGGTCGGCCCGTTGCTGCGATACGTAACAGCGTCCGCCATATTGAATGTGGAATATGTGCCAGTAAGGTAATACAAGTAAATGGACTGAACTTAACAAAGTGCCGTTTTACAAAGTATTTTAAATTAATTCCTGTCATTGCCACATTTTCTCACACATTAATATTTTTGGCAATCAAAGAAATGACTAAAGACAGAGTTTCTAACTTTTGATGTGATTATTAAATTGCTTTGGGGCATTTCTGAATAAAGAGCACAATGTTTTTATTTGATAGAAATTATTCTAGCTATTTTTATAATGACACTGATGAACAGACACTTTTACAGTGTTTAATTAAAGAACATATTTACATAATTCCAAAATTTAATGTGCATTTAACGATTTTCTTGTATTTATTTTTATACATTATTGAGAAATGACTTATGATTTATAAATCAGTGATTGTCAAACAATAAACTACATATTTTTCTTACTTTTTTTCCAGAGAAAAAATATTTATTACAGTATACATCAACTCTGCTATTGACAGCATAGTGACAATAATTCTAATAGAGTAAATTATTTTTATTTCATTACATAAGCTGTATTAATACACTAATATTCAGATTGAGATATATTATAATACACAAAAAGTTAAAAAATAAAACATTTATTTATTATAGTGGGAACACTGGCCACAGGGCTTCAGTCTGCTGGTCACACTGGGAGAACTCCAATGACTTCTGAGACGTCCTGGTTCACAGGCTAAAGCCAAGAATAAAAGAGAAATTATCCTAATAGAAAATACATATACGTTTCCTTCACATTCATAAAAAGCCATTTTCAGCATGTTGGGCTCTGACTCGTAGCATCTTTATAGCTAAATACCGACATGGTGAAGCTGAGCTGGAAACAAAAGAACAGCAGCTCCAGCTCTGATCCTGACTGATCTTTCCTCAATAAATCCTCTGGTTTTTAATTAACTTCCCCTCTAACAGCGGTTTTTCATCACCTCTCTCTCATTAGAACACAATGTGAAAACGTTAGCTGCTAAGCTAACAATCAGCGGTTATTTCAGGCCAATTAAGCTACATAGGAAATATTTTCCGGTTGTTTAGAAACGAATTTCTGGCTGCAAAGTAATTCTGATCTTTCATCCTTACCTGTGGAAGGTGATGCCAGTGAATCCAGTTTGTTTCGTAAAAGGATTGAAACACAGAACAGGACTAAAGGAGCTCCGATCCCTGCTGCCACATACAAGATGGCGGCCGCTGTTACGTAGGACTCAGCGCTCCATGAGGGGTCTACTATTGATGTCTATGTCTAAAATGTTTAAAATGTTCTGAAATTGTCTCAGAATGATTTCCGTTAATTATTTAATGTTCTGTTTGAGACATGGACCGGTTCAGTTCTGACCCGTAGAACATCACTTTGGTCCTGACTGGATCCATTTAATGGAACAACATGGCAGCCAAAGTGTTCTGAAAAAAAAAAAACTGTTAGGTTTCAAAACCATCATAATCACTTGCTGCTGGACTGAGCATCCAACCTTCATCCATCCACCATCAGTGTTTCTGGTACCTTCTAGAAATATACCAAGGCCTTGGTACAGTTCTAGTTTCAAAGGATTTTGAACCACCTTGTTGTTAAAATGTGCGTAAAAAGTCAAACTGCCTTGCTAAGATCAGGTTGAGCAGGAAAAGGTTTAACCTGGACTTTAATATTTTCTCTTGAAAATAAAAGTCCAACTCTGATGAAGAACTCAGGAGATCCTGAGTTCTTCATCAAGTCGACCAATAACTGGAACACAAAAAAATCTTTAAAATTAAACTGTTTTATTTTTTAATCTTCTTTCCGTCCCTAATCAGGTTGTCTCCATCAGACTATGTTCATGTCCCCAGAAGAGGACGTGGGACGTCGAAGCGCCTGCAGACAGAGCCCAGGGCAGAGCAGCATCTTGTCTTGATGTGAGGTTTCATCATCCCACTTTCTCCTGCAGAATCATTAAACTTTCATCTCCGGGACGAAACGTCACATTGTTTGAGAGACCAACCGTCCTCTGAGGACTGCGCCAAGGCTGAGACGTTTCATGAAGACCGCTTCCTGTGAGGAATGAAGGCACAAACCGGAGAACAGGCAAAACATCCTCATTAAGGAGATAGTCACTGTCTGCCCGTGTCCTCACAAATGACCTCACAAATGTCCTGGAAATAAAACATCTAGCCACACCACAGAAATGTCTTCAGATTGTAGAAATGTCCTCATAAATGTCCTGTGTCCCTCCTGTCAGCCAATGAAGATGGTGTTGGTTCTGGTATTTGTGGACCTGGACCATAAATCAGGACGTCCATCAGGACGCCGTCAGCTGGCGAGGACGGATGATCTGCAAAAAAACAACAGATCACATGACGCGCTGCAGCAGCTGCTGGACAGATTATCCTGTCCCTGCTGGACAGAAAGATGAGGACAATGTCCAGCTGCTGGAAAACAATGCAGCCCCCCGCTCGTCCCCGTCCTGCACTGTGGCAGCTATGGGAGGAATGGAGGACACTCTGAGTCCTGCAGCTGCTGGTGTCTCTGACCCGGTTCACCAGAACCCAGCACAGACGATGGAGACATCAGGGAGGGACAGGAAGCAGAGGACAGGAAGGACATGCAGAGACAAAGGTAGTAAACATGTAAGTCTTTAGCAAGAACCCTGGACCCGGGGGGTTAAAGGTCACCCCCAGGATAAACAGCCATTTTGGCCAGGTGTCCCAGTAGCTCCCAGTTTAGACCACAGAGGAATCCCAGCTGCTGCAGGTTGGACCCTCTTCTGGATCGGAACCGACCTGAGGTCCAGAACTGACCCGGTACCTGATCAGAACTGACTGAGCTCTGCCCGCCCCGACACTGTTACCCGACACACCGTCACACCACATCAAGCTGCTCCGGTGGCGCCGCAGCCTCGGACCATGGCCCAGTCCCCCATCTGTCACACCGGTCAGGCTACCAGGCTATCAGGCTACCAGGCTATCAGGCTACCAGGCTATCAAGCTACCAGGCTATCAGGCTACCAGGCTATCAAGCTACAAGGCTATCAGGCTACCAGGCTATCAGGCTACCAGGCTATCAAGCTACAAGGCTATCAGGCTACCAGACTATCAGGCTACCAGGCTATCAAGCTACAAGGCTATCAGGCTACCAGACTATCAGGCTACCAGGCTATCAGGCTACAAGTCTATCAGGCTATCTGGGTCCCACCTCGCCCTCTGACCAGGGGGATGAAGTGTTTTCCCCAAGTGAAAAGGCAGACAGAGAGAGGGAATCAAACCGTCAACTGTCTGATTGAGGGATGAACACCAACCACCATCCACCCGACCCGATGGCGCTTATTGTTCTGGGCCATAAGTCTGACGCGGCAGAACCACAGGTGGAATCTATCGGGTCGGTTCTGGACATATTCAAGCTTCTCCAGGTGAGTTTGGGTCGACCAGAAGAACTTCAGGGTGGCTGACACACAGAGCAGAGTAGAAAAGAATAGAATAGAATGGAACGTTCTTGGCCGTACAGACCCGCAAGAACAGTTGAAAGTCCGTTCTTACCGAGTTCACAAGGAAGCAGTTCGTTAGTTCACCAATTGGAACAGGCGTTCTTGATGAGGTCATCACTCAGTTTCCGTGATTTTCAATAAACTGTCCAATTTAACACAGGAATTACTTTAACATTTATAACTGGGACAAATGTTAACAGATATCAAATACACATAAAAATTCCTTCGACTCTAAAACGATAAATGATATTCATGAATCACATTATCAACAATTTGTGAATACAGTAAAACACTTAGCACGCTGTAGGTAAATATTATTTAATTTGGTTAAGAATAATTATTGCACCATCAATAAATGACTAATAAATGTTCCTATTGCC
>NW_015117684.1:14541-15036 GCF_001443285.1 Poecilia latipinna
TCCCCCTTCCCTCCACCCGCCAAAGACACACACACACACCTCTTTCCCCCCACCTGGGCCCATCTACCCCTCAATCAGGTGAAACAACTTTAATTTTAAGTGAGGGTTTTTCATTTTTCACATTTTAAAAGATTGTTTTGGCTAGTGGCCTTTATTTGATAGTTAATTGACAGGAAGGTGGGTAATGAGAGAAGGGGGGTAATGCAGCAAAGGTTGCCAAGGTCAGGAATTGAACCTGTGACAGCTGTGTTGAGGACTGAGTCCTTGATTGTGGTTTGTGCTTAACCCCTGCGCCACCACAGCACAACCCCTTTTAGGTGAGGGTTAATCACGTTTTAACTTAAGCACTATGTGTTGACAACACTGAGTTGTGATTCTGTTCTGCCCCCAGATTTACTAGCGGAACAAGTCAGCGTTGGGCCGGGGGGCAGGGCTAATTACCGGACCCCTAACGAATCACCACGCCCCTGACGTTTATCGCCTGCTGATAGAGAT
>NW_015117685.1:0-746 GCF_001443285.1 Poecilia latipinna
GTGTCTTCTTTCAGAAAACGACGAGCTGTCGGGATCAAGCCAAGAACCACGCCCGGACATAAAGATCGCCCCTGTCAAGACCGAACATCTCCGCCTGCTGCTCTCCCTTCCCTCTCCATCATTGGTCCTCAGAAACGCTCCCCGGATCCTAGCTTTTCCCTCCACGCAACCACCATCCGAAAGACAGTAAGCCCGTTCATCCAAACCGATCAAGATCTCTCATCTCCGCTCCCCACTAACATCTCCCCTCTCCAACAGATCCTGAGCTGAACCGCCTAACCATTCTGTGGAGCATATTTAATTGTACAATTGAACAACATTTAAACTTTCACTGAACAGTGTTTCCGGTCTTGTGTGAAACTTGCATGTGGGTCAAGAGACTAAAATCCAACATGACAGNTCAACATATCATCTCCAATGTCGGCTGGACTTCGGGTTGCGCCGTGTCAGCTGTTGGGATTCCCCTCTGTGTTTTTCCATCAGAAATCACGGAGGAGAATCCTCGCTTTCTGATTGGCTTCCTGTCACATGCAACAGGCGGCGTTAAGCTCCCAGTCGGGGAAAACCCCCGATTTAGTTCGGAGCGGCCACGACGATCTACCGTCACACACCACCCACTAATCGCAAGCGACAATCTTAGCTCAGCCAACATTCTAAGATTGTCGTAAGGGGAAATACAGGCAAAAAATCGTGTAGTGTGAACTATTGCATTAGGTAGTCGGATGTGTCCGTCTTCTCTGCATCTA
>NW_015117685.1:4745-9205 GCF_001443285.1 Poecilia latipinna
TGTACAATTGAACAACATTTAAACTTTCACTGAACAGTGTTTCCGGTCTTGTGTGAAACTTGCATGTGGGTCAAGAGATTAAAATCCAACATGACAGTTCTTTTGAAAATAAAGTGCATCTATGGCAGGAAATCACATGCATTATTACGTCATTTCCATTAAATCAGTGTAAAAAGGTCTTCAAACAATATTATCGTTTATCGCAATAATTTCTGAGACAATTAATTGCTCAGCAAAATTCGTTATCGTGACAGGCCTAATTATGGGTCTTTCTTCCGGTGCCCACCAGAAGTACCAGTATTTCATTGTAATTTCTAGTTTATTTTGCTAGTCTATATTCATGATAGAAGTTATCTCTTTTTTTGGTTATAATACAATATTTAGTTAAACTTGTTCACAGACATGCCATCTGCTATCAGAGAGCTGCTCAGTACAGATTATCGTAATTATGAGTTTAATCACGGGGAGCGACAGGAACAAGATGGTTAAGTTTTGTAATGGAGAGACCATGAATTAGCAGCTCTGCTAGAAGCTCTTTCTCTGAAGAACTGACAGTAATAAAGAGAAAAGCAGCTCTGAGATCTGTCATAGATCTGAGTTTGCCGACAGTATGAAACACCAGAACTACACAATATTAGCTTGGTGTGATGTCAATTTTATTTTTGTTTGAATTTAGCAAATAATAAAGTTCATGATCTGAGTATTTATCATTATTATTGGGCCAGGAAAATTTATTTATAAGACGAAATCAAAAATCTGGGATTATTTATTCCATCAGAACCAGAACCTTGAGGTTCTTCGTTGCTGAGCGTCGCTACAAATCAGCAGAGAAATAACCGCAGCTGTTGCTCAGTCCCCGAGTCCTCACTGAACTAGAACTGAACCGAATCACACATTAACCTGTTATAGAGAGCAACTTTCCACTGGAAAGTGTCGTAAGATGCCCTTGTGGAGCTCAGGTAACTGTTGTGTTGTTCGTGGCTGTTCTCTAATAATCAGACCAAGTTTAATTTGTGGCTGCAGCAGCAAGTGTGTTTTGGACGTGCTCCCAAAACAAAAGCGGTAGTTTTCATTGCCTACCAGCAGATAAGCAAACAAAAAAAATTTGGCTAAAAATTCTAAACTTGAAGATAGAACCCAAAAAGCTTTATGTGTGTTCATTTCATTGAGTGGATAAAAAGCCAACAGAAGAAAACCCACATCTGCATCCGAAGCAACCGAGTCAGTGAAGTAGCTACATATGCTAGTGCAACTTGAAGAAATGCGGCCATTTCTTCAAGTTGTCATTCCTCCCCGCAATAGCTGTAGGTTGCTGTAAAACAATATTCTCACATTTAAGCTTTGATAGCTCGTGTTCCCATATATTTTATAGCCTAAAAGCTCTCATGAAAGCCGGTTAGCAAGTTGCTAACATGTGAGTTTCCAGTTACAAATGGCGTTTCCAGTTAGCGGCAGAAATCGCGCCCATAATTCACGCAAAGCATCATGGGGCGTAGGAATACGGTGGATAGGTGAAGCAATATGAAGAGTCTCTGATATCAGAATATTCTACAGCAGAACCGTCTCTGTACCAGCAGCTGGTAAATGATCTCTTCCATGATCCAGGCTGAGTTCTAGGGAATTTTGTAGAACTTGGTTGATCAGGGCCCTGTTCTTTTGACCTTGAAATATCTGGAATACAAACATAATTGACACATAAACACAATTTAGGCAGGTTATCAGCAGGTTTTTTGTGAAAGTGAAATTACCACTGGGTCCTTTTGGAAGAGCAAAAGCAGTGCTGGACACAGCTGGGAAGAGGCCAGTGGGATCTCCTGCAACTGGCCCTTTTGGCTCATCATCGTCCTGGTCAGAGGCAGAGCTCTCTGTGTTTTCAGATTCCTTCTTTGACGGAAATACATTGTTAAAAAAAAAGTATATTAACATAACTGTAACAACAATTTAAGGAACACATTAGCAGCAGCTAGCATTTCAAAAATAACCTAAACCAGAATAACTGTAACTTGATTACAGTTATTCTGTAACTTGATTACAGTTATTCTGTAATCAAGTTACAGAATAACTTGATTATTTCTGTAGATACTCTGACCTGGTGATGGTGGACTGGTGTTTGCCTGACTTTCCCTCTCCTGACTGGTCCCGGTACATGAGCCATCACGGCTCCTGATGCCACAGCTGAATGCTCTTTGATTTCTGTCTGATTTGTTTCTTTTTAGGAAGAAGTTGTCTATCCTGCCTCCCTGTCTTCATTCTCAACTGACCCTATGAAAAAATAAACCAGTCACGTTATTCCAAGCATCACTTACAATTACATGGTGTTAATAAGTCCCCACTGCCACCATGTAGGGTCAGGCTACAGACTGTGGCTGTACGTTCAGTTCTCAGCTGCTGTACAGACGAACATCTTTTTGTTCATAATCATCATCGACTTCATTTATAAAGTGTTTTAACATAAGCCAGAGCTGAAATAAAATGCTAAACATCAGCAATAAAAGAAAACATAAAATAAAACGACAAAGCTAATCACACAAGAACTTAAAGAAATTTAAAATTCAATGGAAAACATAATAAAACAAAAGGAGTAAACGGATGAAATTGTTCATGATCCTTTCCTGGAGGAACTGAACCTCCGACAAAGTGTCTGCATTTACTATTCCGAATGCGCAGCGTTCATAGAAAATGGTTGTAAAATAATTGGTAAAAAAATATTAAACGTTGTCATTGGGGAACCTGCATTTAAAACACACTTTGCCCAAAGAATTTACAGCACAAAATAGTTTATTCCTTTTCCAAAACTCAAACTGAGTCTAGAAAAATGTTGTGTAACTACAACATGTTGGTCAGTAATGCAGCTGCGATGGATGTAACTTTAGCTTTAGCCATCAGGGCAACGATCAGCAAGCAGACTGTTTAATTGCTCTATTTCTCCAAAGTCATTGGAGAAACACGTATGTCTATGGCAAGACAAACTGTATCAAATGTAGAACCTAATATACAAAAGGTATCTGTAGACACTAACATTGTTAGCTTGATGGTCGCATCTTCTAGCAGTAGCTGAACTAATAAAGAATTCTGGTAGCTCAGCTGAAAGTGATTTTCAAACTTTTTTTAGTAGTAAACCACTGTAAAACTCACCTTTGGAGTCAGATTGTCGATTATCTTGGAGTCAAATCGACTGTATTCCTCTTAGCTGTAGAATATTTTTCTATCATGTCTTTGCGGGTCTCCTCCTCTTCGTCTTCTGTTGGTTCATCTCTGCTGTGTCCAAATGGCGTATCACAAAAAACTTAAACGGTGCATATCGCCCCCTACTGTTCATCAGCAAGTAACAGTCACAAGTCCCACCTATTAAATTCTGCTTTTAGCTTTGTGTGATGTACAAGCTGAGGTGAATACAGTATCAAGAAATTTTACTCAAGTAAGAGTTGCAATACTTCAGAATAAAATTACTTACGTAAAAGAAAAAAATAGCAACGTAGTAAAAATTATCCTAAAAGTAAATTTTTTCCACAACGTTGCTCAAGTAAATGTAATTAGCTACAGGCTAATTCTGCATAAGCATTTATTAGTATTACCAACTACCTGCAATATGGAGCGCAGTTTTACTACAGTATCCATTGCATGTCAGATAAATATTAATAATGCTAAATTAATTAATGCTACCGTAATATCAATGAAGTAAACAAAGCCTCAGCATAATTAAGGAGTTAGCTAATGGGAGTGTGAAGACTGAATGCATTAGATATTAAATACATGCTGTATAGTTTTATCCAGGAGGAGGAAGCTAACAGCTAGCATACAGTGCTAACAGAAGCAGACACTCAATGCTACTATCAAACCACCGGCCAGGACGTCATTATCAACACACAATTTTAGACATTCATGTCTAAAATTAGCTTTGCTGTTATTTTAGCATTATTAGCAGCTTACCTCTTTGCTGTGTCTCTCGTTTCCATAGAAAGAAAGAACTGACCGTCAATCACACGAAGTATTTCGCAAAATCCCTCTTGATTCTGGCAGAGAACCGTAAGGTAACCAAAAACCGGACTTTCCCTTCTGATGTGGGAAAATTCCCGAAAAAAAATTACAATTTATCCAGACGCTTCGAAGAGGTTCTGATGCCGGAGGACGACGTCAGGAATCCTGAGCGTTAATACAGGCTAGAACCGAACATTTTGATTTGTTTTAACTGAACCTGGACAATCAGTGCGAGGAAAAAATGGCGAATTCACAAAACTGATTAGCCGGAAGTCATTACCTTTTTTAGAAGTTCAACAGCAAATGCAGTGACGTCGTAACCAATTAAAAGTTACAGGCAACAGAGAAAAATGAATAGACTGAAAAAATATAACCCCAAAACAATATGAAGATATCTCAGGGAACCACAGCTGGGATGTTGATGTTGGAGACAGTGAATACTGGATGCTTGGTGTGTTAGAAGAGTCTGTTAAGAGGAAGGG
>NW_015117685.1:14452-15005 GCF_001443285.1 Poecilia latipinna
ATCCTTAATCCCAGGAGATTTTAATCTGGTCTGGTTCTTTTCAGTTCAGTTCCAAAACCTTTGGTTCATCAGATCATCATAATTATTGATTATCATTCAGTTTGTCACTATAAAGATTTCAGGACAATAATAAACTCTACATGATGCTTTGAGGCCCCAAAACCTGAATATTGTTGCAGCGTTAATCTTTCATTTCTGATTCTTTAGTCTGAGTTTAGTTTTTCTTTTCAAATGACTCAAAGGAAAAAATTTATTCTTTTCATCTCTTTTCAGTTTGTTTTCCATTTTTAATGAGATGATGTCAAAAATAACTGTAGAGCTGTAATAAATTTAATTTCATTAATTTCTTCTCTGAGGTTTTATTTCGGTTTACATTTCCAGAACTTAGTGTCATTTTTAGTGTCAGTTTGGAGCCACAACCAGCAGGGGGCGCCAGGTCAAGCTGTTCATGCAGCTTTCGTGGTTCTGGGATCTTTTAAACATGTCATGCTTTTAAATCCTTCCTTTCCACATGTAAATCCTTCATTTATGGCCTATTTAAAGTAAAACTGCA
>NW_015117686.1:0-1836 GCF_001443285.1 Poecilia latipinna
AAGTTATGGATATGATAATTGAAGCAGGAACACCGCGAGTGCACCCACGATGAACCATGTTAGTTTGAGCTGCAACAAAAGTAAGTTAGCGGTTGTGCATTTGTGTATATATGTGCGGGCGTACTCGCACGCAAACAAGGACTGTATAACTACGTTCCAGCTCGTTACGGCTCCTCCGTCACATACAGTTTTGTACTTGTCATTTGCATATTTTTCTAAGTTGCTTTCATCACAACATCCGTCCTTGGCTTACTTCAGGTGTAACTAAAGAAGCTGATTGGTCCTCTCTGCGCAAAGCTCCTGCACCCTGGGCAGAGATGGAGTTTGAGAACATCATCCTTACTGTACCGTCACACCTCATTCGTGACCTGGAGAACGTTCTGGAGGTGGAAAAACTCTGGAATGGCATCATGAAGGGTGTTGCAGATCTGGCCGTCATTCCACAAAAATTCATCCGCAAAGAACGTATCGTGGCTGATGTGCAGATTTCTGCAGGTAAGGATGCAGGAAATGTAAATCATCTAACTTCCTTTTACATTGATGTGTTGGCATATTTAGGATAAATAATTCTGCAGGAATTTCTTGTAATCTTGGTCAAGTAGCTTAAAGTGACAAATCCAAGTAATAAATACAAATAAATAATGTCTATCAAACAATAAGGTAAACACAAATTGTAATTTTAATATTTAAGGTTTCCATAGAAAATGAGTTTTAATATAACTCAAGACACAAGTTTTAACACATAAAAACACAACAGAATCCTACTAATATCACCTCAGGGGCTTCTTTTTTCTAGATATCTCAAGAGAGTCATATGGTTTTATTCAAAATCATTAAATTTAAGGTGGAGAAAGAAGACAACACTGTTGCTGTGAGGAAAAAAGCTGGCTGAAAATGAGAAAGATGTTGATTATTTTCTGATCTTAGTTGAACTGAAATCAGAACTAAATTGTGTTTTCTCCTCCCAGGTTGGATGCATGCAGGCTATCCCATCATGATGCACTCATCCGCAGGAGCTGAGCTGTTCAACCCACAAGATGCCCGGACCAAAGGTCTGTGGGGAGAAATTCATGAACTGGGGCACAACCAGCAGAGAAGCCCCTGGGAGTTTCCACCACACACTGGAGAGGCCACATGCAACCTGTGGTCAGTGTATGTGCATGAGGAGGTGCTGGGACTCAACAGAGAAAAGGTGACTTATCTTTTAGTTTGTTGAGTATTGAGTTTTATCCATTTATGACTATTTTTGCCTCAACTAATCACATCTCCCACATCACAGAGAAAAAGCAAGAACAGCAGTTCAGGAATTATGAACAGTAACTTTTTGTTGTTGAACCACAAATATTCTTCACATCATACATCAGCCTGTATATATTGAGCACTTTAGCAGATCAGACTTGTACTGTGAAGATGGAGACATTTATATGTTTGTTTCATTGACATATTATCAGATTGACATCACATAATTTTATGGAAAAGCCTCACAAAGTCATCTACTGTAGCGACAAGTAAGAGGGAAGACTTTAAGATATTTATGTTGCAAGTCTAGAATTGCCTTTAGACTCTCTGTACATGTTGCAACAAACATGAATCTGGTAACGGTCAGATGATGTTTATCTAAGTCACAGAGTGAACTTTTGCTACCTTTATCTAAAATAAAATCAATGTCTTTAAATCAGGCTAGTAGGAACATCACCTCAGCCAAACGGAAGCGCTATATAGAGGAATACGTTAAAGGAGGCAAGAATCTCAGCGACTGGAACGTTTGGACTGCCCTGGAGACATACCTGCAGGTTAGAGAAAAAACAAATAAAAGTAATTTAAAGGAAAATCTGT
>NW_015117686.1:7437-8003 GCF_001443285.1 Poecilia latipinna
CATATCCCACCATTAAATCATAAGTTACCTGAAACATTAATTTATAATAAAATTAAACTTATCATCGTGGTATCTAGTGACTCTAAAACAATTTCTGTCTCGAGTATTTTTTAGTTAAGTGAAACTTGTTTTATTTCAGCAAAGTGAATAAAAAGTAAATCTCTACAATACTGGGGCAATATTTAGAATTTCTTTCTTTAACAGATGAACAGCATGGGTGATATGTAAGGAAACAGGGGAAAAAAATCACTGTTTATTATCCTTTTGGTGTACTCATATATTGCAATATTAATTTCTTTAAGTAATCACTCTTCTCTCTGTCAGTACATTTAAACACTCAGTTCCTTCATGTTTTCTGGTTCTGACTTGTAATGTTTTAATGGTTGTTTGTCACAACTGTACTGCTAACCACAATAAAGTTTCCTTTTCTATTTTCTACTTGACTGTCTTGCTGTCAAGGTATTGTCTTAAGACATTGCAAAGATTGGTATTGCATTTTATTGTGTGGCTCTAAATTTTAACTAAAGAATGAAAAGAAAAAATCTAATGAAATGCCATCTGAAAAT
>NW_015117686.1:14774-14986 GCF_001443285.1 Poecilia latipinna
ATCCTGGTAAAAGCATGGAGGACGACAGCACTGTTTGGGAGACTCATCAGGATAAAAAATTAAGTGTAAAAGATAAAAATATCAACCGTGAGAAATTTGAACGTCTGCCACAAAACGCTCTTTCCGTGGAAATTTGTGGGGTTTGGCAGCCAGGTCAGCGATGGCCTTCATGATGTCATTCCAGAGGATCGCCAACTTATCGGGGTGATCGA
>NW_015117687.1:0-2808 GCF_001443285.1 Poecilia latipinna
AAACTGTGACTTTATTTGAGGTTTGCTAGATCTTATGATCCCCCTAGCAGGTTGTAAATCCTGTATATCTCCAAAAACTGGATCTGAGATTATTCTAATCTGGTGTTCAATAAAGGCAACAATATCTCTGAAACATGCTCTTTGACTTGTTCTCTCAAAAATCTCATTTGCTTTTGTTCTCCATTTTTCTCTTAGTTTAAAAGGAAACTTTTGAACCAAGATTTTCATGTTAGCTGGCATGCTTAACTCATCCAAATACTGCAGTTCCTCCATTGCATTGCAGCATTCACGAAGGAACAGTCCAAACGCCTTTAATGCTTTTGCATCTTCACCTTTAATGTTGGGCCAAGCAGTGACCTTTTCCATGTAGGCTGCAGTAATATTAAATTCATTGCCAAAATGTTCTTTGAGGAGTTGCTTGGCTACAGCATATCCTCTTTCTGCAGTCATGTGAAGGCAGCTGCGTATGAGGTCTCTTGGTTGCCCCCTGGTGTACTGTTCAAGGTAGTACAAACAGTCTCCTTTAGAACTGGTCTTTGCTTCCACACAACGTTCAAAGGCTTTCATAAATGAATTGAACTGCAAAGGATCTCCATCATAGATGGGAATTTCTCGATGTGGCAGCAACTGGCTTGATTGCATTTGAACCAGAAGAGCCTTTATGTCATTCTGTTGTTTCAACACATTGTAGAGATCTCCAGCAGGTTGATTTTGATTTGATGGAAGCAGACTTTTTTGAGTGGCAACATTGGGATCGGATAAAATAGAAGCTTTAGAAGTTTGAACAACAGGGGGAGCTGTTTGTGACACCAAAGTATTGAAAACGGTGTTGTCCACCTCAGGTGGAACATGCTTTTCATAGGCTGTGGTTAGATCTGACCCGACCTCGAGTCCAACATCTTGTTGAAGCTTCTTTGCAGGTTTTGTAACCAATTGTAAAGCTTGAGGAAGGAGTAAAGTCTGTTTGATCTTGGGTCTAGCACCTTTTCTAACATATGAATCCATTCCATCAGAATGCTGAGATGTAATGCTGCCTTTAGTGATGCCCTCTAGCACCATTAGCTTGGCATTAGCAGCAGCTATTTTGGTGTCCATCTCAAGTTGTTCCTTTCTTTTCTTTAGCAGGTATTCCTGTTCCTCCAATGCGTGCTTCTCCTTTAAAGCAGCTGCACATGCCAGGAGTGCAGCCCTTTCTGCTTCTGCTTTTATTTGTTCAGAAAGCGTTGACGATCTGCTGGTTGTTACAGAAGAACCCCTTTGACTCCCAGTTTTTCTAGAAGATCTTACAGAAACATTTGAAATGTCATGAGGTTCAATCTGCAGCTCCTCCTCCATCATGCCACCACTGACAGCATTTGGTTCAGCTTCCTTATTATTTTTACTCTCATTTTCTTTCATATCATCGGGCACACCAGTTGGGCAACCTTGTGCCTCAGTCAACCATTTATGAGTAGCAGCAACAAAATCATGAACATTCAACATTTTAGCTTGAAACCATACATCATGCTTCTGCGCTTCATCCGCAGGCAATAAACCCAACAAAACCTGGTGTACCTTTTGTGTTTCTTCAGACAAACCCAAAAACCTTTTAAATTCTCCCTTAATGTCATTCACACACCCTTTGTCATTTTTCAACACTGTAATAGTTTGTCTTAACTTTGTGAGCTTATTTAACTTTGTTTTTCTTTCACTTTCTAAGTTACTGATTTTCACCAACAAAGCCTTGGCTGTTAATTTCACCTGTCTTTTTTCAGACTCCCATTGAGGATTTTCCTCTTGACCCACAATGTTATTTGTACCCTCCTGATCCAGATCAACGTTTTCCTCTTCTGCCATAATGGCCGACAGTTTATAAGAATAGCAGACAGTTTATAAGTTTATTTATTTATTCGCAAATTGTAGATTGTTTATAGAGAGCTCTCTTTGCTTTAAGCAGTCTTCAGTCTGCTACCAATGCATTGGATTTAAGTTTGAACCTTTGTGTGCGCACACATAATAATGGCCATTCATAGATATCAGCGCTGACTCACATACCCCAATGATGAGTTGGCCGGCATTGATGATCTTCGTCCCGAGGTCCGCTGCAACGAATCTCAGTAGCTCCAATAGCTCGATCCATACAGCCCTGTTCCCAAGCGTGCGGTGTCGATCGCTCCCGTGCGGCTCCGGTTCTGGTTCTGGTTCCGACGTCAGGTGTCCCGTTTGTCCCTCTGCGGTCCTGGTTACGACGGCCACTGTCCAGCGGCTCCAATAGCCTGGTTCTGTGCGGCTTTACTTGTCCGGCGGCTCCAATAGCCTGGTTCTGTGTCGTTACTTGTCCGGCGGCTCCAATAGCCTGGTTCTGTGCCGTTACTTTACGGCTACGTGGAATCCCAATGCAGCAGGATCGGTGGATCTTCCGAACGAGGCAGTTTTCTACCTAAATGTAGCGGCTAAAATCCTATATTTTAGGCTACTGGTGGTTGTTGTTGAAAGGCGTTGGTTTTACGTGCGCTCAATTAAGATTCAGCATGCCGATCTTCCGTTTGATATAAAGTTAAGTCATTTATTTCCAGTACAATGTCCATTGTCTTACTGTTTTCCTTAAGATCCACATAAATTCGACATACATCCAAAAACCAAGCACAGTAGAAAACTGTTTGCCTTTGGCTATTAACAACACCTGAACAGAATCATGATTGACCTTAAATAACCCATCCCCCATCAGACACTCAGAACTCAAAATAAAATACGCCCCCTGGTGGCAATAAACACCAGAAAGGATAAATGGCTCCTACACGCCAGCCCCTAATTGCGTGTGGCAATTAT
>NW_015117687.1:7974-14980 GCF_001443285.1 Poecilia latipinna
ATGCGGGGTCTACTCTTATATTACGTCTATGGATTTTAGCGGTTGTAGGATTTCTTAATTCATATACTTTACTGGTTTGGACATAGCCTGTTAGCCGCTAACGCTAGCGACGCTCCTGCAGGCGCCATTACTGCGCGGTGAGTCTGTCCACTAAACCAGGCTGTTCCAATGCGGGATGAGCAGGAATCTGTCACAAAATGATCGCAGCGTCTTTATTTCTTACTCGATTTCTATAAACATGGCTGAGATTAAAGCTGAGGACATTGCTGATTGTAAATATTCTCCCTTGATAAAAATCAGTTAATTTAATGATTTTGCCCATGACTCATTGTGCTGTCTCAAAAGCACTGACTCCGGCACAAAAAAACAATCTAAATTAACATTAAATTTCTGATAATGTGTGACATCAGAGCGTTGTTCTCAGAGCCGCAGCGTCTGGAAATGATTTGCTCACTTTTTACGTTTTTACTGTTTAAACTAAACAATAGT
Organism: Poecilia latipinna; assembly: GCF_001443285.1. Lineage (NCBI taxonomy): Eukaryota > Metazoa > Chordata > Actinopteri > Cyprinodontiformes > Poeciliidae > Poecilia > Poecilia latipinna. The sequence goes on from NW_015117687.1 coordinate 8,464, forward strand.
TTTATATGTTTAAGGCAGATGGAATCCAATAAAACTGCCTTTGTAGTTTTGAACAATTCAAAATAAAAAGCTGCATACTTTAGCATTAGCATGCTAACGTTAACACTAGCATGGTCCTTTTCTTTGTCAAAGAATAACTGATATCCATAAATACCTGAGACCTTTTCTTAAAATGCTAATAGAGGTCAAACATACCTTAATATGCTCAGTAGAAACCATCTGAGCACACAGAAGCTAATGTCTACAGTCTCAGATAATAGCGTAGCATTTTGCCTGTAGCTATTTTAGCTTAACAAGCATTTCTTTAGAATATTTCAGAAAGGTTCTGTGAAAAAGGTATACTTTGTTGAAAATAGTGAACCGTGATTGAGCAGACTATGCGGGGTTTGCTGTACACTCAGTAACTCTAAATGAGCTCCATTATTTTAAAAATGTTTTTAGCTTCCTGTGCGTTTCAATAATCATGCATTGACTTCATGGGTGCAGCAGGGATGTTTCCAGTCTGATATGCAGCGTTAACTAATCACCACCATTAACACCTGAGAAGGTTTTCTCCCTTTCAAGTCCAGAAAATGAGAAAATCCATTAGCTGAATGCCCCCCCCCCCCTCCCCTCCATAAGCCGGAGTTGCCCCGTCGGGCGGCGTGACGAGGGCGGAGGAAATGGCGCCGTTAATGGCAGCTTTGATTCCCCTCCTGTCACTAATGCAGCCACATGAAAGACCAGAGGAGCAGAATCAAGCCAATCAGGAGCCATCTGATGGCGGCCTGGATCAGCAGAGACCATTTCATCAGTCTGTCCGTCACGCTGCGGCTGGGAGCCGGGATGTGGTCCAGCGGGTCGTTGACGGGTTGCCAGGTTGGCTGCTTTCAGCCCAGAATCAGATCAGCTTTTTGTGTTTATTGATCAAATCTAACGATCAGAACAGCAGCTGAGACAGTTTCTACTGTGAAGGTTCAACCTGCTGCTTCACTGATGAGCTTTTACTGCAAACTAAATATTTAGTTGAAATAGAATGAAAAACTATTCCTACCTAAATAACTATAATAATTTTAAATAAATAATTTTCGTAGGATTTTGTGTCATTGACCAACTCAAATGTTGAAAACAATGAATCATTTTCTTCACTTTATTTTGGTCTCATAAAATCCCAGCTGTAATGGGACCAAATATGGAATCCTTTCTGTTCTGGGTTTGCTTCGTCGTCACAGCCTGGTCCGCTGTGTTGGTCAAACAGTCATGTTTTCTGAAAAGTGTGAAGACTTCAAGCGGCCCAGCTGGACCAGCCTGTCGTTGTGCATGTCAGAGTCATGCTGTACATTTTCTCCAGCCAATCAAATCCAGTCAGACTTCCAGGCACCTTGAATTATTAGCATAAGCATATTTACATCTCAGCACGTCCGATTCCCCGAGCGGCTTCATTAAAAACCTCATCACATCTCCAAGCTGTGTTCAGATTCATGAACCAAACGGCTGCTCTTCCTTTGTAAAGTAAAGGATTTCAGTTTAAATGTTTTTCTTCATGTTGAAGGAACAAAGTGCTCTGAATTATTGATGCTGCAGCTCAACTGACTGAGGAGTGAGGAACCCAGAGCGCTCCGTTTACAGACAGGACCATGAACGCAGCACCATTTTGACATGAGCGCAACATTCTGATCATTGTTTCATCATAAACTGATTGTTTGAAGGCCAAACGTTGCATATTTATTCCAGGTGGCAGAAGCCGAGCTGGAAAAACGAACTTTGCTCCAATCTGATGAAACAACTCTGATGTTCAGAGCTGATGATATTTATTCAATAATTTAGCAGAAAAAATGGTTTTGAATGAAAAATGTTACTTATTTTCCAAATGTATAGGTTTTGGTTAATTACAGACTCTAAAAGGATGAACAATTTAAACCGAGTCCCACCAACAGTAAACTGGGACATTAAAAGGTTTACAGGAGGAAATGCAGTTGCCACATTCTGGAGAATTATTCATAAATTCACCTGCACCTCCTGACTGCAGCTGCTTTTCCCCTGTGCTGCTGCTGCGCGTCACAGTCGGTGCAGGGCGAACTCGGAGAGCAGCATCAGTCTTGTCATCAGAAATCAACAAACGTGTTAGTCAGACTGAGTGCGTGTGTGTGTTGTGTGTGTGTGAGACAGTGTGTGTGGCTGGGTTCTTCCGGGTCGATGCGCAGTGGATGCCTCCCTCTCTGCAGAGCCAGACAAGCTGCTGAAGGGCCACGGCAATCAGCTGCTCCCCTCAACATCCACAGAGTTTTATTGTGATTGGAGGCAAACTGGTGCTGGAGCTCTGAACCAAACACTGGACTGAACTGGACTGGACTGAACCCAGGTCTCTACTGAGAGACATTTGGAGTCTGGCTCCTGCCTGGTGAAGGTTGAGAAAAGCTGCGCTGACCGAACCGCCTGTCCTCCACAGACCAGTCCTCGTCTCCACAGCGTCTTGCTCCAGCAGAGCGTTTCTCTCAGGCCTTCTTTAGAAAAACTCTGGACTCGGTCAGTTTGCAGAAAGTAGAAGAAAGTTCTGTTTTTACATGGAGCCTGAAAAACCACCTGCATAGTTCATGGCAGTAACTTCCTCTTAGCTTTGAATTCAGGCCAAGTTACAGTTTTATAAAGGACGATTCTCTGAGTACAGGGGTCCAAAGTGCGGCTCGGGGGCCAAGTGTGGTACTCTGGATGATTTTGTGTGGCCCATAAACACAGGTTAACATTTTTTGAAACATTTTTTTAGATGGACAAATGTTACAGAAAAAAAAGTTTCTTATTTGCTGTCCAGGTTTCTGTATTTGTTGTAATTTGGTGTTATATGACCACAGCAACTCTGACTGGATGTTTAAAAAAACGACTTTAAAATTTGCATCTAAAAATGTTCAACTATTTTGTTTGTTTTAATAAAATCTTGCATGTTTTAGTTTATCATTTTCAGCAGATAAAATCATAAATGTTACAAAAAAAGAAACCTGACAATTATGGCCATCAGGACAAAAAGTTTGGACACCCTTGTGCTAACTTTAATGATCAGGAGAGAATAGACGCTAATGTCTGTATCAGGCGTGTTTTTACGGCATACCTTTCTCTGTGTGTGCGTGTGCTAATGCGCTGCAGAGAGACAGGCAGAATGAGTTAAGCTAGCAGCTAGCTGTCTCTGCGCCATCAGGATCTGACGGTGTGAGGAAGATGAAGGGTCGCTGCGTTGCCTGGAGACCAAGATGGCCGTCACATTTCTAACCTGTGAAGCACGCAGCCACAGTAACACATACACCTGGGTCGCTGTGTGAAGGCTTCTTATGGAGCTTGTGGCTGTTTGCTCGTTAAAACCTCAGGCTGAAGTTTTACTGTCTGACGTCTTTCAGGCTGAACTGACGAGATTTTCACTTTCCAGATGTTTCCAGAGAAACTCAGCGGCTGTTCTGGAGAGTTCCTCACTTTTAGCCAAACGGCCGTTATCACAGTCGCCAAGCTTCAAGCCAAAACCAACCAGATGATCATTATCGTCTGCTTTTCTAACTTCCAGCAGCAGCTAGCTGTGCGATAGCGTACTAGCTTCTAAGTAAGCAGTTTCAGCTTCCTCCTGTTTTCTGCTGATAATGTTTTATTGGAAAACCTGAATCTGCAGCTGATTTAGCAGCTAACGTCCTGATGAGCGGTGAAGATCCTCTCTCTCTCTGTCTCTCTCTCTCTCTCTCTCGCTCAGCTGAAACACAACGGTCAGGACTGGACTGAAACCCGTCCATGCAGAACGTTGATGCTGCCAAGCTCACACCTGGTCAGGTGTGTCTGTAAACCTCATTGTTTCATTCAGAAAGTGGAAGTGAGAGTCCTGGTTCCACACCTGGTTACTGGTTTGGTTTAGGTTGAACCAGTCTGACCACTGGAAGTAGGCTAACAGATCTGAAAACAGAATTATTGATTTGATCAAACAGAACCAGCAGATGATATTTCTCCCCAGTGTGGAAACTTCACACTGCATCTAGGGCACTTTTTCCTTCCACATAACTTTTTATCTGTTTGCTTGAAAAACATTGAGTTAACAGCTAACGTCTAGTGACACTCATGCTATTTTAGACAGAAAACAACATATCTTTATAGATCTGGTAAAATATTCAAACTATATGAGAACCTGGATTTACTGTTTTATGAGTAAATAATTATAATGAACAAAAAAAAACAACTGAAATATATTTATGTTTAATAAATGTAGAAAATGAAAGGGAAAAAAATCTGGCATTAACAAACATTTTATTCGTAAAACTACAGTGAGCGACAGAGAAACAGGAAATGTTTCCTCAGGTAGATTTCCAAGATGGCCGCTTGTCTGCAGACGCCCCGGCGGCGGCCCAGGGCCCCTCGGAGTGGGGAGTGGAGCCAAGAAACTGTCTGGCCACCCACAGAAAACTATGTGTTTACAGCGGGCAGGCCGCTCTGAGCATGCTCAGTTCACCTGATGAGGAAGGGCGGCTGACTGAGGAAGAGGAGGAGGAAGCTTCTAGCAGCTCAGTGAGAAACAAACGACTGCAGCTGCTTTTCTCCTCTTTCTGTCTGAAGGGGAGAATAATACATTTGATCAATTGTGATTTTTTGTTACGTATTTCTGACTATAAAAATATACTTTTTTCATTTCTTTCATTTCTAAAGCAAACAGCCAACAGAGAGGAAAATAATATTTTAAAAGTTTTATTTCCTCATTTATTCAACAGGTTATTATAACCAGGATAAGAAAATAAGTTATGAGAATAATGTTAGTTGAATGAAATAGTAATTTTATAACTCCAACAGAAAAATGAAATGAGGAATGTTGAGCATCTTGTGAATTTAACAAATAAATAATAATTCATCTCTTAACAAATCAGCATCAACAGAACGTTAAAACGTTAAACCAGAAGAACTGAGCGGCTCACATTCAAGCCGTAAAACTTTCTATCATTAAAATTGTTTTGTAGACATTTTGACAATATTTTGTCTTCATTCGGCTTCATTTTTGTAATTTCAGAAAGAAAATCTCTTCAGCAAAAATAAAATATATTATTTTTCCCTCTTTCCATTCAGAGTGAAAGCAGAAGGTGAAAAATAGTCTTATTTATTTTGCTGTCAAAATAAAAGAAAAATTGTTTTTAGTCAGAAATACTTAATAAAAAAAAAACACAAGGGATCAAATTTTGCAGGGTAAATTTTTTTGTTCCCTTCAGGAAAAATAACCAAACATTAAAATATTTTATTTTCTACTTCATATGACTTTTAAAGTCAAGAGAAAAATACAATTAATTCAGACTAAAACATTTTTCCATAGAAATCTGCTTTTGATTCAGTAAAAATATCAATTCAACGATGGTCTACATGTTTTACAGTGCATGCTTCATTGTTCCTCCACACGTTTCAGAAAGGTTTCTGTCAACATCAGTAACAATATGAACAATGAAACACTTAAACTCCAGCCAGGAATCATAATACACTTCTGGTCGAACCGGAACCAGAACCGGAACCGGTTGCTGTTCCAGATTTACAGATCAAATTAAAACATTTTCAGATTTTCCCTCCGTGTTTGTTTGTTCTGTCGTCATTTAGCTGTTCAGGTTAAACTAACATTTTATTATATATGGAGAAATAAAGCCGGAGAGCTGCTGGGGTCAAAGGTCACTTCCTCTGTGCAGATCAGAGGTCAAGGTAAAGGTTTCATCAGGAACAGTTCATCTGTTGCTCGGCCCGGTTCGGTCCAGACGGGTCAGAACCGGCTCCTCTCCTTTAGAGAGGAGCCGGTTCTGACTTAGCTGCAGAAGGTCAAAGGTCAGCAGAGAGAGAGGCGCTGGAGGAGAGCACCAGGGATCTGTGGGTTCAGTTCATGGCAGGAGGAAGAGGAGGATGAGGAAGATCTGCAGCATCAAACCGCTGATGCAAAAAAAGCATGGGGCCGAGGAAGAGGAGCCGAGGAAGAGGAGCCGATCTTGTCGATCAGCTGCTTCCTGTAAAAACCAGGAAGAGGCTGAATGTGGGCCTCTTCCTCTTCCTCTTCCTCCAGCTGTTGGCACATCGTCTGCTCCTCTGGTTCCGAGATCCGTCTGACCCGGTTCTGTTGGACCCTGTTCGGTCTGACCCAGTTCTGGTCGTCTCTCAGCAGGTGTCCGTGTTTCTCATGTCCACCATCTTGTTTCTCTCTGCCCCTGCAGACAGACCCGGGAGCAGGAAACCCCGCCTGACTTCTTCTACTTCTCTGACTTTGAGAGACACAACGCAGAGATCGCAGCCTTTCACCTGGACAAGTAGGTCAATCTGAAAAGTGTGGCATGCCTTGCATCATCAATGTCTTCATCCTCAACTGCCAGCCTGTCATGTTTCCCTACCTGACCTGCAGGGGGCGCCGTAACAAACAGAGAAATCCTCTGAGGGTCTCTGAAAGATACCGGAGTCTAGAGTCACAGACATGAATTCAGAGCGAGTCACGGAGGGCCCATCTTACCGCCTTCTAGGACAGAATATGAACAAAGCCTCTCAGCTTTCAGAGTTTAATAAA
>NW_015117688.1:0-6155 GCF_001443285.1 Poecilia latipinna
ACAGACCAGAATCCCCAGGAAAAACCAGACTGATCCATGAGATAGTCATCAATTAAATTATATTAATGACGTCATCCTTTTTTTCCACAGACCTCCAACAGCCAAGTGTCTCCAATGAGGAGGAAGATTTTGCCATCCAACAAGTCTGGAGCCTGGCAAGTAGGTCCAATCAGGACCAGAAAGAAGCAGAACATCAGTGGACTGAAGAGGAACAGATGGAACCAGGAACAAAATGGATTAAAAAAGAAGAGGAGGAACCAGAACCTACACTGTTTAAACATGAGGAAATAGAATATCCACTAACATATGTAAGAAAAGAGGAGCTAGATTCTTCAGTGCTTCAACATGAACAGCAGCCACCAGAACATTTACCAACTGGACAGGACCAGAAGGACCTCTGCAGCAGTCAGGAGGGAGAGCAGCTTGTCCAGAAGCAGTTTGTTGCTTTGATTGAGACTTCTACTCTTCAGGGAGATGATATGAGTGAAGAAGAGACAAGAACAGAGCAGCTTTCCCTTCATATCTCTCCAGTGGTTGAGAGCAAAGATCAGGAAGGAAGCAGCTGCTCTGTGTCAGAGAGTCAGTCTGATACTGGCACAAAGAAAAGACCTTTCAAATGTGACATTTGTGGGAGATGTTATACACATCAGTGTAACTTGAAAATCCATCACAGAACTCACACTGGTGAGAAACCTTATTCATGTGAAACATGCGGAAAAAGTTTCTCTCTAAGTTATGTTTTAAATCGTCACAAGAGAATTCATACAGGTGAGAGGCCTTTTTCATGCCAGATATGTGGAAAGAGTTTCTCTGGAATTGGTAATTTAAATCGTCACAAGAGAATTCATACAGGAGAGAAACCTTTTTCATGCCAGATATGTGGAAAGAGATTTTCTCGAATTGGTCATTTAAAGGACCACAAGAGAATTCATACAGGTGAGAGACCTTTTTCATGCCTGTCATGCGGAAAAAGTTTCTCACGAATTAGTAATTTAAATCGTCACAAGAGAATTCATACAGGTGAGAAACTTTTTTCTTGCTAGTCTTGTGAAAAAAGCTTCTATCAAAAGGATAATTTGATAATTCACATGAAAACCCATATAGGTCAGGGGCCACTTTAAAGCCAAACCTGTGAAAAAATGTTCCTTAATATTGGTCACTTAATTATTCTCATTAGAACCCACATTCAGGAGCCTGGTTTTTCACATGAGATATGGAGAAAAAAGTGGTTTTTTTATGCTGGTAAACTGAATTTCCACATGAAACAAATATACAAAAGTGAGAATTTGTCATTAGTCAGTCAGATTTACTATAAGAAATATTAAACCCTTTCTTGTATTGTTTTCACTTTGCAAAATACATTAGACCCTCAACTATTTTTGGTTGCCCATTTATGGATTTTTTTTTTATTGTGCAAATCCATGAAGTTTGTTGAGGTACATTTAGAATTATTCAAAACCACTTCAACTGTTTTGGAAGTAGGTATATTAAAGCACCATGTTACTTGACATGCCACTGACTGACTTTTGCAAAGTAACCAATCAGGACGATTTCAGAATCTTCAGTTTTCCACAATGAACATCTGCAAGTCAAATGTTTATGAGTAACACACCAACTTTTCATGCTTTACTGAAGAATTTCATGTTTAAATTTGTGTGCCACTTGGTTGAATCAAATATATATATATATATATATATATATATATATATATATATATATATATATATAAAACTCCGACAACTACAACATGTAGCGATATTAGATATACCTCTAGATTTTTTAACAATTAGAATAATTGTTTATCTGCTTTGTGATGTCAATTTTTACTTGAAATCTGTATTTTATTTTTTCTAAATGGTATGGACTATCTTTTGTTTTGAAATAAAAACTTGTGAATTATTTTTTTATTAGTATACAAGAATAACAATGACAAAACTCACAACACGTCAAAAGCAAACAAATACCAAAAATCACAACTCCTATTGTTTCCAATTCACATTGATTCCAAAGGCTCAAGAAAAGATTAAAAATTATTGAAAATAACTAAATTAACAGAAATAATGAAAGAGAAAAGTAATTAAATGATGAAATAAGAGATTAAAAAATAAGAGACATGTTGGGGTGCTACAAACTAAAAATCTTCCATTAACTCCTACAATTTTACGGCGTGTAAATTCTGCATCTTCTTTAGACAACTTTAAAAAAAAAGTTCATTTTTGAGAGCATTGATTGAGAGGGAGCATTTTGCATATCGCCATTTATGGATATAATATTTTGTTACCATAATCAGGACATTGACTAAAAATTCCAGATTTTTTTCTTTAATGGATAAGCCGAATTGAAACAATATCCAAATTTATTGTTTTAGAAGACAGAAATTTACGAAGTTGATCCCTTAAGTTTGATACTTCTTTACATTCATAAAACAAATGTTTAGTTGTTTCCAGTTGAGTTGTACAAAAAGCACAATTCTCTACATTAAAATTAAATCTCTCAAGAATTGATTTGAAGGATATATGTAATTTATAATTTTTAAATGTAGTTCTTTATGTTTGGGAGGAATTGGAAATTTCAAATAATTTGTCCTTATTTTGACTCTCATAGATTTGTTAAAATTTTGTAAGAGAGCTGTGCTTTTTGTTCTTCCTGGGTACATGTTATTTATTGAATACTGGTTCAAAAACCTGTTGTTGCATTTATTATCTCTAATAACCACATACTCAATTTGAATCTTATGGAGTCTTGGAATAGAGAAATTAGATAAATTGTTTTTAACTGACAAAAAAAAGGACATCAGGGATACTACTTAATACTTTCTTATAATTTGTTAGTGAACAAACATTTCCATACTGTTAAATTCCTCCAAACTTGAGAATTTCACCATTTCCATTCAGTAAATGAGTAATTGACCAGATTTGTTTATTCCACCAATTTTTCATGAATATAGATTTTCTACCACATAGAATGGCTCTGTTGTTCCACAGTGAGACATTATGGGGGTTGAAGTTGTGTTTAAACATTAACTTCCACTGTAACAAAACCTGTTGATGGAAAGCAGAGAGTTTTAGGGGGAGTTTAGATCATTCAAAATCACATTTCAATAACAACGCAACACCTCCAACTTTCTGAAATATGAATGATGGTACAACAAACCAAATAAGATCACCGTTTTTTAAAAGGGACTGAAGCCATCAAATTTTTTAAAGTGCCGTTCATAATTTCAAAATCGATTGTCTTAATACCACCTTCCTCATAATTTTTTAGCAAATCTCTTTTTCTGATGTAATGGTGTTTGTTTTTCCAAATAAAGTTAAAATGTATTCTGTTAATCTGTTTTTATGAGATTTGAAGGGACAGCTAATGAATATGCAGGATACGTCAGCCTGGATAAGGATTCATTTTTGCTAATAATGTTCTACCAAACAACGTGAAGTCTCTCTGAAGCCAATTATTTAAGGTTTTGCCACATTTATCAATGTTGTCTTGTAAATTCTTTCTTACGCTAGTAGCTTGACATTTAGTAATCCACATTCCTAAATACTTAATTTCATTTTTAACTGGAATATTGGAAATTGAAGAATCAGAACAGTTATGGAAACTCATAACTTCACATTTATTTATATTTAGCTGCAGCCCTGAGGCTTGAGAGAACAACTCTATTTCCCTTAGAGCTAGAGGAATTTGTTCTTTATTTTTTTAGGAAGAGGGTTGTATCATCTGCAAATTGGCTAATGATTATTTTCTGGTTATTTATTTCCAAACCTTCTATATTAGAGTTTTTAATTGTTAATGTTAGTAATTCTGTGACTATAACAAATAATAGAGGCGAAATACTGCAACCTTGTCTGATTCCTCTTTCTACTTTGAATCTGGGGCATGTGCACTGAGGCAGAGACACACAGCTGTTAATGTTGGTGTTTTAACATGTTGAACATACTAAGAAAACTATTTCCAAATCCAAAATGTCTCAACGTGTTAACAATAAATTGATGTTCCACAGAATCAAATGCTTTGTGGAAATCTAAAAACAACATAAAACCATCATCTTTTACGGTTTTCCCCTGTTTATCGCCTGTCTACACTCCAGTCCAGTAGGGGGCGGTATTCCAGTATTTTCCTTCTTAGCCAACCGCCAAAAAACATTAAAGAAGAGGAAGCCTGCATATGCTAAGCTAGATAGCTGCTGCATTGTCCCATCTGAGCTAATATTTCAGCAACCATGTCTTCAGTTCAGCATCTCAGAGAGTTTATCAGAGAGCGGCTAACTGCTGCTGCTCAAGAAATCTTCACAGAGGTTGAAAAAACCATCATTTGCTACGAGGAAGGTCTCGATGCTCAGCGCAGAATGATGGGGATCGACTGGAAACCAGAAATAATCGGTTCGGAGCTGCAGAGACAAAGTTCTGGTAGGTCTGGATAAAGGTGCTGATGATTTCACAGCAGACAGAGATCCGTCAGCGGCGATAGTTGCTGCAGCTCCAGCTGCTGCTGAACAGGAACTGATTTAGTTGCTAGCCCGGATGTTACAGAGGCTAGCACAACCGTGTTTATGAATCATTCGTAAATGTCTCCAGTTATTAGTGCTGGAAATTTGGAATACAACCTGTAAATTCTCATACGTGACTTTGTAAATGAGAGCATGATAGTATTATGAAGGAGACGCAGGATGAGCTGTTTTTTGTTTTCATAAAGGCACAAAAGGCCTGTCACGATAACAAATTTAGCTGAGCGATTAGTTGTCTCAAAAGTTATTGCAATAAACGATAATATTGTTTGAAGACCTTTTTACTCTGATTTAATGGAAATTACATAATAATGCAAGCGATATCCTGCCAAAAATAGATACACATTATTTTCAAAATAACATTCAACACTGGAACTGGTAAACAAAACAACCAAAGGCAAAAATAAAATTAACTCTCAGTCTACGTTCACAAAAAACGTACTTGAATAAAATATAACATATAACCAAATTGGAAATAACTACATTAAACCAAAAGAGTAGAGATTATGAAGTCTGTATACTATATTGGCCTTCAATAATCACTTGGTTTAGATGGAGAACATGGGCATATCGACCACCTGATGTAATAGTTCACTCCTTCCTTAAGCCCAGTTCACGACACATTTTTTTTTTTTTGCCTCGATTTTCCCTTTACCACAATCTTAGGATGTTAAACGTTCTAACGTTGTCGCTTGCGATTTTGTAGCCGATCATCCTGTAGCGTGTCGTATTAGAATGATCGGGTCCAGTCAGAACCTCGTGGCCACTCAGATCTAAATCAGGGGGTTTCCCTGCCAGGGAGGAAGAACGCAGAAGTGACGGATACCCAATCAGAAAGCGCGGATTCCTCTCCGTGCTTTCTGAGGGGAAAAATAGCCGACGGCGCAACCCAGAGTGTAGTGAACATCGGAGATGATATGTGGAAACAACATTAATGTTTATTCAACATTTTGTGCAAAGAAATTCCACAGAAATGACCAGGAGAGGAGTTGTAGCGAATTTACTACCGCAGTTGATAAACTCGCTAACCTTTCATTTGTTTTTTTCAGTCTGATCAACTTTAAAATGTGAGGTCACAAGTGAGATTAAAAACAAAACGTATTGTCTTAATGTAGGTTGAGTTCTTCCAGTGTATGAATACATTATAAATAAAAAATTGTATGAATCTGTACTTCCGGATTAAAATCTTTTGACCAATTTTGCCACAGCTCCACATTGGTGTGGAGGACACATTACCTGCTTTTCAGTTCAACTCTCCAAACTAATTTTAGAAGAACCTCATGATGCCTACAGACCATAATCTCCATGGAAAACTAGACTGATCCATGAGATCGTCATCAATTAAATTATATTAATCATGTTATCCCTTGTTCCCATAGACCTCCAACAGCCAAGTGTCTCCAATGAGGAGGAAGCTCCTGCCATCCTGCCATCCATCCTTGCAAGTAAGTCCAGTCAGGACCAGAAAGAAGCAGAACATCAGTGGACTGAAGAGGAACAGATGGAACCAGAACAAATTAAAAAAGAAGAGGAGGAACCAGAACCTACACTGCTCAAACATGAGGAAATAGAATATCCACTAACATATGTAAGAAAAGAGGAGCTAGATTCTTCAGTGCTTCAACATGAACAGCAGCCACCAGAACATTTA
>NW_015117688.1:7417-8958 GCF_001443285.1 Poecilia latipinna
AGGAATATATAAAGACATAATGTTAATTTAGATAGGTCAGACCTATCTAAATGACATTTATGTCTAATACTTAGGAAAAATAATGATAAAAGTGAAGGATGTAGAGAGGAAAGAAATGTAAAACATGCATTGATGAATTGTAAAACATATAAGCTTGAAAGAGAGAGATTGACAAGAATGTTTAGGATGACAGGAAGGGAGTCTTAAAGGAATATTGGGAAATGAAGGAAACAGATCTATTTACAAATTAAGGAAAGTATTATTTATTTATCTTCAGAATACAAAATGTAAAAAACAGAATTTAATGGATGAAATGTTGCTTCACACTCATGTACAGTAGGTGGCGGAGTAGCTTAAAGTTGCTTGAGATCCGCCATAATAGAAAAGAAGAAGAAGAAGCCTGCATATGCTAAGCTAGATAGCTGCTGCATTGTCCCATCTGAGCTAATATTTCAGCAACCATGTCTTCAGTTCAGCATCTCAGAGAGTTTATCAGAGAGCGGCTAACTGCTGCTGCTCAAGAAATCTTCACAGAGGTTGAAAAAACCATCATTTGCTACGAGGAAGAGCTCGATGCTCAGCGCAGGATGATGGGGATCGACTGGAAACCACAAATTAAGCTACACAGAGTCGGTTCGGAGCTGCAGAGACAAAGTTCTGGTAGGTCTGGATAAAGGTGCTGATGTTTTCACTGCAGACAGAGATCCGTCAGCGGCGATAGTTGCTGCAGCTCCAGCTGCTGCTAAACGGAGCTGAACAGGAACTGATTGAGCTGCTAGCTCTGATGCTACAGAGGCTAGCATGAACATGTTAAAACAAACAGAAAACCTGTTTGAGTTAAGCCGCCTGACTTTATTACTTCAGTTGTTATTATTAGTGCTGGAAATTTGGGATACAACGTGTAAATTCTTCATTTATAATCTCCTACGTGATACGAAGCTGAAGTTGTTTTCCAATTCTGGCTTCCGATAGCTAAAGTAATTTTTCACTACCTTCCGCATCTTTAATCGACTCTAGTTTAAAAACTACAACACCTAGACACTTGAAACCTGGACTAGATTATTCTCCTCTTCAAGCTGAATATTTAAAATCTTGTTTGGGATTTGTGAAGCATTTTTCTGATTTGTGAAAACTCAAAGTTCGATTTTCACAATTTCTTTCGCATCTCTTTCATACTGGAACTTTTTTCTATTTGAGCAGAATAATCAAGTGCAGGTTTGAAGTGTCTAGGTGTTGTAGTTTTGGAGCTGGAGCAGTTCTAGTGCAACCCAGATGCAAAAAAAAAGTGGTAAAATCAATCTTTATTGAAGTTTCGCAAATCCCAAACATGGTTTTAAATATCCAGCTTGAAGAGGAGAATAATCTAGTCCAGAGTTGAAGTGTCTAGGAGTTGTAGTTTCTAAACTAGTCGGTTAAACATGCGGAGGGTAGTGAACAATTAGGTGGAATCGCCCTTTAGCTATAGGAAGCTGGAATTGGAAACCAATTTCCAGTGGTGGGAAGTAACGAAGTACAAGTACTTCGTTACTGTACTTAAGTAC
>NW_015117688.1:14242-14977 GCF_001443285.1 Poecilia latipinna
AGAACAGAGCAGCTTTCCCTTCATGTCTCTCCAGTGGTTGAGAGCAAAGATCAGGAAGGAAGCAGCTGCTCTGTGTCAGAGAGTCAGTCTGATACTGGAACAAAGAAAAGATCTTTCAAATGTGACATTTGTGGGAGATGTTACACACAACGGTGGAAGTTGAAAAACCATTACAGAACCCACACTGGTGAGAAACCTTTTTCATGTGAAACATGCGGAAAAAGTTTCTCCGTAAGTTATGTTTTAAATCGTCACAAGACAGTTCATTCGGGTGAGAGGCCTTTTTCGTGCCAGTTATGTGGAAAGGGATTCTCTCAAAAAGGTAATTTAATGGACCACAAAAGAACTCATACGGGTGAGAAGCCTTTTTCGTGTCAGTCATGCGGAAAGAGTTTCTGTCAAAAGAGTCTTTTAAATCGTCACAAGACTATTCATACAGGTGAGAAGCCTTTTTCATGCGAGTCATGCGGAAAGAGTTTCTGTCAAATTAGTATTTTAAATCGTCACAAGACGATTCATACAAGTGAGAAGCCTTTTCCTTGTCAAACATGTGGGAGAAGATTCAATCGTAGGGATAATTTGAGCATGCACATGAAAACTCATACAGGTCGGGGGCAGATTTGAAGCCAGACTTGTGAAAAAAAGAGCTTTGAAATTTATTACTTATTCTCTTTAGAACCCACATGGGTGAGATGTGTTTTCCACATAAAATATGGTGGGGAAAGTGTTTTTTTT